>NW_026991962.1:0-54636 GCF_029215605.1 Mirounga angustirostris | reverse complement strand
GGTAGCCAAAGCACGGCTTCTGTACACTGTTGTTTCTTCGAGGTAGAACGCAAGCGATTGGACTTCCGTGCAGAAGTGGGGCCGCAGGGCTAGCTTCCTGAAACAAGTGGGGAGTCGTGTGCTGCCTTCTGCAGCGGCCTGAGGCTCCCACGGAAAATGGTTTGGGACTCCGTTGCAGTGCGCTCACGCATGCGCACAGCAACACGCTTCCAGCCTCAGGAAGGCCTCTTTCCGCTGAAGCAGGAATTCTCTGCAGACTTGTTCCTTCCACTTAGGTGCTTGGCTTTAGGCCTGCTGCAGGCACACACGGGGCAACGGTACCAGCCCCGTAACCCAGGAGGGAGCTGACAGCTGCCTTCTGCACCGGCCTGTTTCTCCATCGAGTTTACGTATGGAACCCGTCCCCAGGCTCTCACCCACAGGGCAGAGTAAACTGCTTCCCCCCACAGACCATGACACCAGTGGGGAGTCGTGCTCGGCCTTCTTCCGGGGCCTGAGTCTCCCACGGAAAATGGTTGGGGACTCCCTTGCCGTTCTCTCACGCATGCACGCAGCAAAATGCTTCCAGCCTCGGGAAGGCCTCTTTTCGCTGAAGCAGGAATTCTCCACACACTCGTCCCTCCGACTCAGGGGCTTGGCTTTAGGCCTGCAGGCACACCCGGGGCAAGGGGACCGGCCTCCTCCACAAGAGGTGAGTTGAGAGCGGCCTTCCGCACCGGCCTGTTTCTCGCTCCATTTCACGGATGGGGCCCTTTCCCCCGTCTCTCCCACACGAGCGCTGTGAAATTCCTCTGGCTTCAGGAACGGCAATGTTAACTAAAGCGCAGGAACCCTCTAGCATTGATTCTTGGGGTTAGTAGCCCGGTAACCAGGCATCCAGGCACCCAGGGCAGGGCAGGGCGGATCTCCGAAAACGACAGCGGAGTCGACAGCAGCCTTCCTTACAGGCCTGCTTCTCACTCCGGGTTCCGTTTGGGTTCCATTTCTCATGCGTTCCCAGAAACACACACGAGATGAAGTTCACGCTCAGGAAGGGCGATCTGTGCCGAGGCACGGGTTCTCTCCAGTGTTGTTCCTTTGCGTCGGGTGGACGGCCCTTAGGACTCCACGCACACGCGGGAGAGCCGACCTAGGTTCCCGAAACAAGAGTTGAGTCGAGGGGTGCCTTCTGCCCATGCTTCTCTCTCCCTCGGAATTCTGCTGGGGCTCACTCCCCGCGTTTGCCCTGAAGCAGAGTTGAAAAGGCTGCCACCCTGTGGAGAGGCATTGAATGAGCTGAAGCCGGGCTTCTTTCCCGGCTTCTTTCTGCCAAATCAGCGTGGAGCCCTTAGCATTCCTAGGCACGCATGGGGCAGTAAGGGTGCGCTTCAGGTAACAAGAGCTGAGTCGAGGGGTGCCTTCTGGCCCGGACTTCTTCTCCCTCGGTTTCACGTGAGGAACCCGTTCCCCAGGCTCTCCCCCCACGGTAGCCTGGAAACTGCTTCCTCCCTCAGAGAGGTGGATGGCAGCTAAAGCACGGTTTCTCTACCGTGTTGTCTCTTCGAGTTCGAACGCTAGCGATTAGGCTTCCATGCGAAAGTGAGGCCGCAGAGCTAGCCTCCTGAAACAGGTGGGGAGTCGTGTGCTGCCTTCGGCCAGGGCCTGAGTCCCACTCGGAAAATGCCTCCGGACTCCCTTGCGGTGCTCTCACGCATTCCCACAGCAAAATGCTTGCACCCTCAGGAACGGCTCTTTTGGCTGAAGCACGGGTTCTCAGCAGAGCTGTTCCTTCGAGTTAGGGGGTTGCCTTCAGGCCTGCACGCACACACGGGGCAACGGTACTAGGCGCGTAAGCAAGAGGTGAGCTGAGAGCTGCCTTCCGCGCCGGCCTTGTTGCTCCCTCGATTTGACGTATGGAACCCGTTCCCCAGGCTCTCAGCTACAGTACACGGTAAACTGCTTCCTCCCACAGACCATGACACAAGTGGGGAGTCGTGCTCTGCTTTCTTCCGGGGCCTGAGTCTCCCACGGAAAATGTTTTGGGACTCCCTTGCCGTTCTCTCACGCAGGCACACAGCAACATGCTTCCAGCCTCGGGAAGGCCTCTTTTCGCTGAAGCAGGAATTCTCTGCAGACTTGTTCCTTCCACTTAGGTGCTTGGCTTTAGGCCTGCTGCAGGCACACACGGGGCAACGGTACCAGCCCCGTAACCCAGGAGGGAGCTGACAGCTGCCTTCTGCACCGGCCTGTTTCTCCATCGAGTTTACGTATGGAACCCGTCCCCAGGCTCTCACCCACAGTGCAGAGTAAACTGCTTCCCCCCACAGACCATGACACCAGTGGGGAGTCGTGCTCGGCCTTCTTCCGGGGCCTGAGTCTCCCGCGGAAAATGGTTGGGGACTCCCTGGCCGTTCTCTCACGCATGCACACAGCAACATGCTTCCAGCCACGGGAAGGCCTCTTTTCGCGGAAGCAGGAATTCTCCACACACTCGTTCCTTCGACTCAGGGGCTTGGCTTTAGGCCTGCAGGCACACGTACGGGGCAACGGTAACCAGCCTCGTAAACAAGGAGTGAGTTGACAGCTGCCTTCCGCGCCGGCCTGGTTCTGCCTCGATTTTACCTATGGAACCCGCCCCCCAGGCCCTCACCCACACTGCAGCATAAACTGCTTCCTCCCACAGAGAGGTCGGCGGTAGCCAAAGCACGGCTTCTGTACACTGTTGTTTCTTCGAGGTAGAACGCAAGCGATTGGACTTCCGTGCAGAAGTGGGGCCGCAGGGCTAGCTTCCTGAAACAAGTGGGGAGTCGTGTGCTGCCTTCTGCAGCGGCCTGAGGCTCCCACGGGAAATGGTTTGGGACTCCGTTGCAGTGCGCTCACGCATGCGCACAGCAACACGCTTCCAGCCTCAGGAAGGCCTCTTTCCGCTGAAGCAGGAATTCTCTGCAGACTTGTTCCTTCCACTTAGGTGCTTGGCTTTAGGCCTGCTGCAGGCACACACGGGGCAACGGTACCAGCCCCGTAACCCAGGAGGGAGCTGACAGCTGCCTTCTGCACCGGCCTGTTTCTCCATCGAGTTTACGTATGGAACCCGTCCCCAGGCTCTCACCCACAGTGCAGAGTAAACTGCTTCCCCCCACAGACCATGACACCAGTGGGGAGTCGTGCTCGGCCTTCTTCCGGGGCCTGAGTCTCCCGCGGAAAATGGTTGGAGACTCCCTTGCCGTTCTCTCACGCATGCACGCAGCAACATGCTTCCAGCCTCGGGAAGGCCTCTTTTCGCGGAAGCAGGAATTCTCCACACACTCGTTCCTCCGACTCAGGGGCTTGGCTTTAGGCCTGCAGGCACACCCGGGGCAAGGGGACCGGCCTCCTCCACAAGAGGTGAGTTGAGAGCGGCCTTCCGCACCGGCCTGTTTCTCGCTCCATTTCACGGATGGGGCCCTTTCCCCCGTCTCTCCCACACGAGCACTGTGAAATTCCTCTGGCTTCAGGAACGGCAATGTTAACTAAAGCGCAGGAACCCTCTAGCATTGATTCTTGGGGTTAGTAGCCCGGTAACCAGGCATCCAGGCACCCAGGGCAGGGCAGGGCGGATCTCCGAAAACGACAGCGGAGTCGACAGCAGCCTTCCTTACAGGCCTGCTTCTCACTCCGGGTTCCGTTTGGGTTCCATTTCTCATGCGTTCCCAGAAACACACACGAGATGAAGTTCACGCTCAGGAAGGGCGATCTGTGCCGAGGCACGGGTTCTCTCCAGTGTTGTTCCTTTGCGTCGGGTGGACGGCCCTTAGGACTCCACGCACACGCGGGAGAGCCGACCTAGGTTCCCGAAACAAGAGTTGAGTCGAGGGGTGCCTTCTGCCCATGCTTCTCTCTCCCTCGGAATTCTGCTGGGGCTCACTCCCCGCGTTTGCCCTGAAGCAGAGTTGAAAAGGCTGCCACCCTGTGGAGAGGCATTGAATGAGCTGAAGCCGGGCTTCTTTCCCGGCTTCTTTCTGCCAAATCAGCGTGGAGCCCTTAGCATTCCTAGGCACGCATGGGGCAGTAAGGGTGCGCTTCAGGTAACAAGAGCTGAGTCGAGAGGTGCCTTCTGGCCCGGACTTCTTCTCCCTCGGTTTCACGTGAGGAACCCGTTCCCCAGGCTCTCCCCCCACGGTAGCCTGGAAACTGCTTCCTCCCTCAGAGAGGTGGATGGCAGCTAAAGCACGGTTTCTCTACCGTGTTGTCTCTTCGAGTTCGAACGCTAGCGATTAGGCTTCCATGCGAAAGTGAGGCCGCAGAGCTAGCCTCCTGAAACAGGTGGGGAGTCGTGTGCTGCCTTCGGCCAGGGCCTGAGTCCCACTCGGAAAATGCCTCCGGACTCCCTTGCGGTGCTCTCACGCATTCCCACAGCAAAATGCTTGCACCCTCAGGAACGGCTCTTTTGGCTGAAGCACGGGTTCTCAGCAGAGCTGTTCCTTCGAGTTAGGGGGTTGCCTTCAGGCCTGCACGCACACACGGGGCAACGGTACTAGGCGCGTAAGCAAGAGGTGAGCTGAGAGCTGCCTTCCGCGCCGGCCTTGTTGCTCCCTCGATTTGACGTATGGAACCCGTTCCCCAGGCTCTCAGCTACAGTACACGGTAAACTGCTTCCTCCCACAGACCATGACACAAGTGGGGAGTCGTGCTCTGCTTTCTTCCGGGGCCTGAGTCTCCCACGGAAAATGTTTTGGGACTCCCTTGCCGTTCTCTCACGCAGGCACACAGCAACATGCTTCCAGCCTCGGGAAGGCCTCTTTTCGCTGAAGCAGGAATTCTCTGCAGACTTGTTCCTTCCACTTAGGTGCTTGGCTTTAGGCCTGCTGCAGGCACACACGGGGCAACGGTACCAGCCCCGTAACCCAGGAGGGAGCTGACAGCTGCCTTCTGCACCGGCCTGTTTCTCCATCGAGTTTACGTATGGAACCCGTCCCCAGGCTCTCACCCACAGTGCAGAGTAAACTGCTTCCCCCCACAGACCATGACACCAGTGGGGAGTCGTGCTCGGCCTTCTTCCGGGGCCTGAGTCTCCCGCGGAAAATGGTTGGGGACTCCCTGGCCGTTCTCTCACGCATGCACACAGCAACATGCTTCCAGCCTCGGGAAGGCCTCTTTTCGCGGAAGCAGGAATTCTCCACACACTCGTTCCTTCGACTCAGGGGCTTGGCTTTAGGCCTGCAGGCACACGTACGGGGCAACGGTAACCAGCCTCGTAAACAAGGAGTGAGTTGACAGCTGCCTTCCGCGCCGGCCTGGTTCTGCCTCGATTTTACCTATGGAACCCGCCCCCCAGGCCCTCACCCACACTGCAGCATAAACTGCTTCCTCCCACAGAGAGGTCGGCGGTAGCCAAAGCACGGCTTCTGTACACTGTTGTTTCTTCGAGGTAGAACGCAAGCGATTGGACTTCCGTGCAGAAGTGGGGCCGCAGGGCTAGCTTCCTGAAACAAGTGGGGAGTCGTGTGCTGCCTTCTGCAGCGGCCTGAGGCTCCCACGGAAAATGGTTTGGGACTCCGTTGCAGTGCGCTCACGCATGCGCACAGCAACACGCTTCCAGCCTCAGGAAGGCCTCTTTCCGCTGAAGCAGGAATTCTCTGCAGACTTGTTCCTTCCACTTAGGTGCTTGGCTTTAGGCCTGCTGCAGGCACACACGGGGCAACGGTACCAGCCCCGTAACCCAGGAGGGAGCTGACAGCTGCCTTCTGCACCGGCCTGTTTCTCCATCGAGTTTACGTATGGAACCCGTCCCCAGGCTCTCACCCACAGGGCAGAGTAAACTGCTTCCCCCCACAGACCATGACACCAGTGGGGAGTCGTGCTCGGCCTTCTTCCGGGGCCTGAGTCTCCCGCGGAAAATGGTTGGAGACTCCCTTGCCGTTCTCTCACGCATGCACGCAGCAACATGCTTCCAGCCTCGGGAAGGCCTCTTTTCGCGGAAGCAGGAATTCTCCACACACTCGTTCCTCCGACTCAGGGGCTTGGCTTTAGGCCTGCAGGCACACCCGGGGCAAGGGGACCGGCCTCCTCCACAAGAGGTGAGTTGAGAGCGGCCTTCCGCACCGGCCTGTTTCTCGCTCCATTTCACGGATGGGGCCCTTTCCCCCGTCTCTCCCACACGAGCACTGTGAAATTCCTCTGGCTTCAGGAACGGCAATGTTAACTAAAGCGCAGGAACCCTCTAGCATTGATTCTTGGGGTTAGTAGCCCGGTAACCAGGCATCCAGGCACCCAGGGCAGGGCAGGGCGGATCTCCGAAAACGACAGCGGAGTCGACAGCAGCCTTCCTTACAGGCCTGCTTCTCACTCCGGGTTCCGTTTGGGTTCCATTTCTCATGCGTTCCCAGAAACACACACGAGATGAAGTTCACGCTCAGGAAGGGCGATCTGTGCCGAGGCACGGGTTCTCTCCAGTGTTGTTCCTTTGCGTCGGGTGGACGGCCCTTAGGACTCCACGCACACGCGGGAGAGCCGACCTAGGTTCCCGAAACAAGAGTTGAGTCGAGGGGTGCCTTCTGCCCATGCTTCTCTCTCCCTCGGAATTCTGCTGGGGCTCACTCCCCGCGTTTGCCCTGAAGCAGAGTTGAAAAGGCTGCCACCCTGTGGAGAGGCATTGAATGAGCTGAAGCCGGGCTTCTTTCCCGGCTTCTTTCTGCCAAATCAGCGTGGAGCCCTTAGCATTCCTAGGCACGCATGGGGCAGTAAGGGTGCGCTTCAGGTAACAAGAGCTGAGTCGAGAGGTGCCTTCTGGCCCGGACTTCTTCTCCCTCGGTTTCACGTGAGGAACCCGTTCCCCAGGCTCTCCCCCCACGGTAGCCTGGAAACTGCTTCCTCCCTCAGAGAGGTGGATGGCAGCTAAAGCACGGTTTCTCTACCGTGTTGTCTCTTCGAGTTCGAACGCTAGCGATTAGGCTTCCATGCGAAAGTGAGGCCGCAGAGCTAGCCTCCTGAAACAGGTGGGGAGTCGTGTGCTGCCTTCGGCCAGGGCCTGAGTCCCACTCGGAAAATGCCTCCGGACTCCCTTGCGGTGCTCTCACGCATTCCCACAGCAAAATGCTTGCACCCTCAGGAACGGCTCTTTTGGCTGAAGCACGGGTTCTCAGCAGAGCTGTTCCTTCGAGTTAGGGGGTTGCCTTCAGGCCTGCACGCACACACGGGGCAACGGTACTAGGCGCGTAAGCAAGAGGTGAGCTGAGAGCTGCCTTCCGCGCCGGCCTTGTTGCTCCCTCGATTTGACGTATGGAACCCGTTCCCCAGGCTCTCAGCTACAGTACACGGTAAACTGCTTCCTCCCACAGACCATGACACAAGTGGGGAGTCGTGCTCTGCTTTCTTCCGGGGCCTGAGTCTCCCACGGAAAATGTTTTGGGACTCCCTTGCCGTTCTCTCACGCAGGCACACAGCAACATGCTTCCAGCCTCGGGAAGGCCTCTTTTCGCTGAAGCAGGAATTCTCTGCAGACTTGTTCCTTCCACTTAGGTGCTTGGCTTTAGGCCTGCTGCAGGCACACACGGGGCAACGGTACCAGCCCCGTAACCCAGGAGGGAGCTGACAGCTGCCTTCTGCACCGGCCTGTTTCTCCATCGAGTTTACGTATGGAACCCGTCCCCAGGCTCTCACCCACAGTGCAGAGTAAACTGCTTCCCCCCACAGACCATGACACCAGTGGGGAGTCGTGCTCGGCCTTCTTCCGGGGCCTGAGTCTCCCGCGGAAAATGGTTGGGGACTCCCTGGCCGTTCTCTCACGCATGCACACAGCAACATGCTTCCAGCCTCGGGAAGGCCTCTTTTCGCGGAAGCAGGAATTCTCCACACACTCGTTCCTTCGACTCAGGGGCTTGGCTTTAGGCCTGCAGGCACACGTACGGGGCAACGGTAACCAGCCTCGTAAACAAGGAGTGAGTTGACAGCTGCCTTCCGCGCCGGCCTGGTTCTGCCTCGATTTTACCTATGGAACCCGCCCCCCAGGCCCTCACCCACACTGCAGCATAAACTGCTTCCTCCCACAGAGAGGTCGGCGGTAGCCAAAGCACGGCTTCTGTACACTGTTGTTTCTTCGAGGTAGAACGCAAGCGATTGGACTTCCGTGCAGAAGTGGGGCCGCAGGGCTAGCTTCCTGAAACAAGTGGGGAGTCGTGTGCTGCCTTCTGCAGCGGCCTGAGGCTCCCACGGAAAATGGTTTGGGACTCCGTTGCAGTGCGCTCACGCATGCGCACAGCAACACGCTTCCAGCCTCAGGAAGGCCTCTTTCCGCTGAAGCAGGAATTCTCTGCAGACTTGTTCCTTCCACTTAGGTGCTTGGCTTTAGGCCTGCTGCAGGCACACACGGGGCAACGGTACCAGCCCCGTAACCCAGGAGGGAGCTGACAGCTGCCTTCTGCACCGGCCTGTTTCTCCATCGAGTTTACGTATGGAACCCGTCCCCAGGCTCTCACCCACAGTGCAGAGTAAACTGCTTCCCCCCACAGACCATGACACCAGTGGGGAGTCGTGCTCGGCCTTCTTCCGGGGCCTGAGTCTCCCGCGGAAAATGGTTGGAGACTCCCTTGCCGTTCTCTCACGCATGCACGCAGCAACATGCTTCCAGCCTCGGGAAGGCCTCTTTTCGCGGAAGCAGGAATTCTCCACACACTCGTTCCTCCGACTCAGGGGCTTGGCTTTAGGCCTGCAGGCACACCCGGGGCAAGGGGACCGGCCTCCTCCACAAGAGGTGAGTTGAGAGCGGCCTTCCGCACCGGCCTGTTTCTCGCTCCATTTCACGGATGGGGCCCTTTCCCCCGTCTCTCCCACACGAGCACTGTGAAATTCCTCTGGCTTCAGGAACGGCAATGTTAACTAAAGCGCAGGAACCCTCTAGCATTGATTCTTGGGGTTAGTAGCCCGGTAACCAGGCATCCAGGCACCCAGGGCAGGGCAGGGCGGATCTCCGAAAACGACAGCGGAGTCGACAGCAGCCTTCCTTACAGGCCTGCTTCTCACTCCGGGTTCCGTTTGGGTTCCATTTCTCATGCGTTCCCAGAAACACACACGAGATGAAGTTCACGCTCAGGAAGGGCGATCTGTGCCGAGGCACGGGTTCTCTCCAGTGTTGTTCCTTTGCGTCGGGTGGACGGCCCTTAGGACTCCACGCACACGCGGGAGAGCCGACCTAGGTTCCCGAAACAAGAGTTGAGTCGAGGGGTGCCTTCTGCCCATGCTTCTCTCTCCCTCGGAATTCTGCTGGGGCTCACTCCCCGCGTTTGCCCTGAAGCAGAGTTGAAAAGGCTGCCACCCTGTGGAGAGGCATTGAATGAGCTGAAGCCGGGCTTCTTTCCCGGCTTCTTTCTGCCAAATCAGCGTGGAGCCCTTAGCATTCCTAGGCACGCATGGGGCAGTAAGGGTGCGCTTCAGGTAACAAGAGCTGAGTCGAGAGGTGCCTTCTGGCCCGGACTTCTTCTCCCTCGGTTTCACGTGAGGAACCCGTTCCCCAGGCTCTCCCCCCACGGTAGCCTGGAAACTGCTTCCTCCCTCAGAGAGGTGGATGGCAGCTAAAGCACGGTTTCTCTACCGTGTTGTCTCTTCGAGTTCGAACGCTAGCGATTAGGCTTCCATGCGAAAGTGAGGCCGCAGAGCTAGCCTCCTGAAACAGGTGGGGAGTCGTGTGCTGCCTTCGGCCAGGGCCTGAGTCCCACTCGGAAAATGCCTCCGGACTCCCTTGCGGTGCTCTCACGCATTCCCACAGCAAAATGCTTGCACCCTCAGGAACGGCTCTTTTGGCTGAAGCACGGGTTCTCAGCAGAGCTGTTCCTTCGAGTTAGGGGGTTGCCTTCAGGCCTGCACGCACACACGGGGCAACGGTACTAGGCGCGTAAGCAAGAGGTGAGCTGAGAGCTGCCTTCCGCGCCGGCCTTGTTGCTCCCTCGATTTGACGTATGGAACCCGTTCCCCAGGCTCTCAGCTACAGTACACGGTAAACTGCTTCCTCCCACAGACCATGACACAAGTGGGGAGTCGTGCTCTGCTTTCTTCCGGGGCCTGAGTCTCCCACGGAAAATGTTTTGGGACTCCCTTGCCGTTCTCTCACGCAGGCACACAGCAACATGCTTCCAGCCTCGGGAAGGCCTCTTTTCGCTGAAGCAGGAATTCTCTGCAGACTTGTTCCTTCCACTTAGGTGCTTGGCTTTAGGCCTGCTGCAGGCACACACGGGGCAACGGTACCAGCCCCGTAACCCAGGAGGGAGCTGACAGCTGCCTTCTGCACCGGCCTGTTTCTCCATCGAGTTTACGTATGGAACCCGTCCCCAGGCTCTCACCCACAGTGCAGAGTAAACTGCTTCCCCCCACAGACCATGACACCAGTGGGGAGTCGTGCTCGGCCTTCTTCCGGGGCCTGAGTCTCCCGCGGAAAATGGTTGGGGACTCCCTGGCCGTTCTCTCACGCATGCACACAGCAACATGCTTCCAGCCTCGGGAAGGCCTCTTTTCGCGGAAGCAGGAATTCTCCACACACTCGTTCCTTCGACTCAGGGGCTTGGCTTTAGGCCTGCAGGCACACGTACGGGGCAACGGTAACCAGCCTCGTAAACAAGGAGTGAGTTGACAGCTGCCTTCCGCGCCGGCCTGGTTCTGCCTCGATTTTACCTATGGAACCCGCCCCCCAGGCCCTCACCCACACTGCAGCATAAACTGCTTCCTCCCACAGAGAGGTCGGCGGTAGCCAAAGCACGGCTTCTGTACACTGTTGTTTCTTCGAGGTAGAACGCAAGCGATTGGACTTCCGTGCAGAAGTGGGGCCGCAGGGCTAGCTTCCTGAAACAAGTGGGGAGTCGTGTGCTGCCTTCTGCAGCGGCCTGAGGCTCCCACGGAAAATGGTTTGGGACTCCGTTGCAGTGCGCTCACGCATGCGCACAGCAACACGCTTCCAGCCTCAGGAAGGCCTCTTTCCGCTGAAGCAGGAATTCTCTGCAGACTTGTTCCTTCCACTTAGGTGCTTGGCTTTAGGCCTGCTGCAGGCACACACGGGGCAACGGTACCAGCCCCGTAACCCAGGAGGGAGCTGACAGCTGCCTTCTGCACCGGCCTGTTTCTCCATCGAGTTTACGTATGGAACCCGTCCCCAGGCTCTCACCCACAGTGCAGAGTAAACTGCTTCCCCCCACAGACCATGACACCAGTGGGGAGTCGTGCTCGGCCTTCTTCCGGGGCCTGAGTCTCCCGCGGAAAATGGTTGGAGACTCCCTTGCCGTTCTCTCACGCATGCACGCAGCAACATGCTTCCAGCCTCGGGAAGGCCTCTTTTCGCGGAAGCAGGAATTCTCCACACACTCGTTCCTCCGACTCAGGGGCTTGGCTTTAGGCCTGCAGGCACACCCGGGGCAAGGGGACCGGCCTCCTCCACAAGAGGTGAGTTGAGAGCGGCCTTCCGCACCGGCCTGTTTCTCGCTCCATTTCACGGATGGGGCCCTTTCCCCCGTCTCTCCCACACGAGCACTGTGAAATTCCTCTGGCTTCAGGAACGGCAATGTTAACTAAAGCGCAGGAACCCTCTAGCATTGATTCTTGGGGTTAGTAGCCCGGTAACCAGGCATCCAGGCACCCAGGGCAGGGCAGGGCGGATCTCCGAAAACGACAGCGGAGTCGACAGCAGCCTTCCTTACAGGCCTGCTTCTCACTCCGGGTTCCGTTTGGGTTCCATTTCTCATGCGTTCCCAGAAACACACACGAGATGAAGTTCACGCTCAGGAAGGGCGATCTGTGCCGAGGCACGGGTTCTCTCCAGTGTTGTTCCTTTGCGTCGGGTGGACGGCCCTTAGGACTCCACGCACACGCGGGAGAGCCGACCTAGGTTCCCGAAACAAGAGTTGAGTCGAGGGGTGCCTTCTGCCCATGCTTCTCTCTCCCTCGGAATTCTGCTGGGGCTCACTCCCCGCGTTTGCCCTGAAGCAGAGTTGAAAAGGCTGCCACCCTGTGGAGAGGCATTGAATGAGCTGAAGCCGGGCTTCTTTCCCGGCTTCTTTCTGCCAAATCAGCGTGGAGCCCTTAGCATTCCTAGGCACGCATGGGGCAGTAAGGGTGCGCTTCAGGTAACAAGAGCTGAGTCGAGAGGTGCCTTCTGGCCCGGACTTCTTCTCCCTCGGTTTCACGTGAGGAACCCGTTCCCCAGGCTCTCCCCCCACGGTAGCCTGGAAACTGCTTCCTCCCTCAGAGAGGTGGATGGCAGCTAAAGCACGGTTTCTCTACCGTGTTGTCTCTTCGAGTTCGAACGCTAGCGATTAGGCTTCCATGCGAAAGTGAGGCCGCAGAGCTAGCCTCCTGAAACAGGTGGGGAGTCGTGTGCTGCCTTCGGCCAGGGCCTGAGTCCCACTCGGAAAATGCCTCCGGACTCCCTTGCGGTGCTCTCACGCATTCCCACAGCAAAATGCTTGCACCCTCAGGAACGGCTCTTTTGGCTGAAGCACGGGTTCTCAGCAGAGCTGTTCCTTCGAGTTAGGGGGTTGCCTTCAGGCCTGCACGCACACACGGGGCAACGGTACTAGGCACGTAAGCAAGAGGTGAGCTGAGAGCTGCCTTCCGCGCCGGCCTTGTTGCTCCCTCGATTTGACGTATGGAACCCGTTCCCCAGGCTCTCAGCTACAGTACACGGTAAACTGCTTCCTCCCACAGACCATGACACAAGTGGGGAGTCGTGCTCTGCTTTCTTCCGGGGCCTGAGTCTCCCACGGAAAATGTTTTGGGACTCCCTTGCCGTTCTCTCACGCAGGCACACAGCAACATGCTTCCAGCCTCGGGAAGGCCTCTTTTCGCTGAAGCAGGAATTCTCTGCAGACTTGTTCCTTCCACTTAGGTGCTTGGCTTTAGGCCTGCTGCAGGCACACACGGGGCAACGGTACCAGCCCCGTAACCCAGGAGGGAGCTGACAGCTGCCTTCTGCACCGGCCTGTTTCTCCATCGAGTTTACGTATGGAACCCGTCCCCAGGCTCTCACCCACAGGGCAGAGTAAACTGCTTCCCCCCACAGACCATGACACCAGTGGGGAGTCGTGCTCGGCCTTCTTCCGGGGCCTGAGTCTCCCGCGGAAAATGGTTGGGGACTCCCTGGCCGTTCTCTCACGCATGCACACAGCAACATGCTTCCAGCCTCGGGAAGGCCTCTTTTCGCGGAAGCAGGAATTCTCCACACACTCGTTCCTTCGACTCAGGGGCTTGGCTTTAGGCCTGCAGGCACACGTACGGGGCAACGGTAACCAGCCTCGTAAACAAGGAGTGAGTTGACAGCTGCCTTCCGCGCCGGCCTGGTTCTGCCTCGATTTTACCTATGGAACCCGCCCCCCAGGCCCTCACCCACACTGCAGCATAAACTGCTTCCTCCCACAGAGAGGTCGGCGGTAGCCAAAGCACGGCTTCTGTACACTGTTGTTTCTTCGAGGTAGAACGCAAGCGATTGGACTTCCGTGCAGAAGTGGGGCCGCAGGGCTAGCTTCCTGAAACAAGTGGGGAGTCGTGTGCTGCCTTCTGCAGCGGCCTGAGGCTCCCACGGAAAATGGTTTGGGACTCCGTTGCAGTGCGCTCACGCATGCGCACAGCAACACGCTTCCAGCCTCAGGAAGGCCTCTTTCCGCTGAAGCAGGAATTCTCTGCAGACTTGTTCCTTCCACTTAGGTGCTTGGCTTTAGGCCTGCTGCAGGCACACACGGGGCAACGGTACCAGCCCCGTAACCCAGGAGGGAGCTGACAGCTGCCTTCTGCACCGGCCTGTTTCTCCATCGAGTTTACGTATGGAACCCGTCCCCAGGCTCTCACCCACAGGGCAGAGTAAACTGCTTCCCCCCACAGACCATGACACCAGTGGGGAGTCGTGCTCGGCCTTCTTCCGGGGCCTGAGTCTCCCGCGGAAAATGGTTGGAGACTCCCTTGCCGTTCTCTCACGCATGCACGCAGCAACATGCTTCCAGCCTCGGGAAGGCCTCTTTTCGCGGAAGCAGGAATTCTCCACACACTCGTTCCTCCGACTCAGGGGCTTGGCTTTAGGCCTGCAGGCACACCCGGGGCAAGGGGACCGGCCTCCTCCACAAGAGGTGAGTTGAGAGCGGCCTTCCGCACCGGCCTGTTTCTCGCTCCATTTCACGGATGGGGCCCTTTCCCCCGTCTCTCCCACACGAGCACTGTGAAATTCCTCTGGCTTCAGGAACGGCAATGTTAACTAAAGCGCAGGAACCCTCTAGCATTGATTCTTGGGGTTAGTAGCCCGGTAACCAGGCATCCAGGCACCCAGGGCAGGGCAGGGCGGATCTCCGAAAACGACAGCGGAGTCGACAGCAGCCTTCCTTACAGGCCTGCTTCTCACTCCGGGTTCCGTTTGGGTTCCATTTCTCATGCGTTCCCAGAAACACACACGAGATGAAGTTCACGCTCAGGAAGGGCGATCTGTGCCGAGGCACGGGTTCTCTCCAGTGTTGTTCCTTTGCGTCGGGTGGACGGCCCTTAGGACTCCACGCACACGCGGGAGAGCCGACCTAGGTTCCCGAAACAAGAGTTGAGTCGAGGGGTGCCTTCTGCCCATGCTTCTCTCTCCCTCGGAATTCTGCTGGGGCTCACTCCCCGCGTTTGCCCTGAAGCAGAGTTGAAAAGGCTGCCACCCTGTGGAGAGGCATTGAATGAGCTGAAGCCGGGCTTCTTTCCCGGCTTCTTTCTGCCAAATCAGCGTGGAGCCCTTAGCATTCCTAGGCACGCATGGGGCAGTAAGGGTGCGCTTCAGGTAACAAGAGCTGAGTCGAGAGGTGCCTTCTGGCCCGGACTTCTTCTCCCTCGGTTTCACGTGAGGAACCCGTTCCCCAGGCTCTCCCCCCACGGTAGCCTGGAAACTGCTTCCTCCCTCAGAGAGGTGGATGGCAGCTAAAGCACGGTTTCTCTACCGTGTTGTCTCTTCGAGTTCGAACGCTAGCGATTAGGCTTCCATGCGAAAGTGAGGCCGCAGAGCTAGCCTCCTGAAACAGGTGGGGAGTCGTGTGCTGCCTTCGGCCAGGGCCTGAGTCCCACTCGGAAAATGCCTCCGGACTCCCTTGCGGTGCTCTCACGCATTCCCACAGCAAAATGCTTGCACCCTCAGGAACGGCTCTTTTGGCTGAAGCACGGGTTCTCAGCAGAGCTGTTCCTTCGAGTTAGGGGGTTGCCTTCAGGCCTGCACGCACACACGGGGCAACGGTACTAGGCGCGTAAGCAAGAGGTGAGCTGAGAGCTGCCTTCCGCGCCGGCCTTGTTGCTCCCTCGATTTGACGTATGGAACCCGTTCCCCAGGCTCTCAGCTACAGTACACGGTAAACTGCTTCCTCCCACAGACCATGACACAAGTGGGGAGTCGTGCTCTGCTTTCTTCCGGGGCCTGAGTCTCCCACGGAAAATGTTTTGGGACTCCCTTGCCGTTCTCTCACGCAGGCACACAGCAACATGCTTCCAGCCTCGGGAAGGCCTCTTTTCGCTGAAGCAGGAATTCTCTGCAGACTTGTTCCTTCCACTTAGGTGCTTGGCTTTAGGCCTGCTGCAGGCACACACGGGGCAACGGTACCAGCCCCGTAACCCAGGAGGGAGCTGACAGCTGCCTTCTGCACCGGCCTGTTTCTCCATCGAGTTTACGTATGGAACCCGTCCCCAGGCTCTCACCCACAGTGCAGAGTAAACTGCTTCCCCCCACAGACCATGACACCAGTGGGGAGTCGTGCTCGGCCTTCTTCCGGGGCCTGAGTCTCCCGCGGAAAATGGTTGGGGACTCCCTGGCCGTTCTCTCACGCATGCACACAGCAACATGCTTCCAGCCTCGGGAAGGCCTCTTTTCGCGGAAGCAGGAATTCTCCACACACTCGTTCCTTCGACTCAGGGGCTTGGCTTTAGGCCTGCAGGCACACGTACGGGGCAACGGTAACCAGCCTCGTAAACAAGGAGTGAGTTGACAGCTGCCTTCCGCGCCGGCCTGGTTCTGCCTCGATTTTACCTATGGAACCCGCCCCCCAGGCCCTCACCCACACTGCAGCATAAACTGCTTCCTCCCACAGAGAGGTCGGCGGTAGCCAAAGCACGGCTTCTGTACACTGTTGTTTCTTCGAGGTAGAACGCAAGCGATTGGACTTCCGTGCAGAAGTGGGGCCGCAGGGCTAGCTTCCTGAAACAAGTGGGGAGTCGTGTGCTGCCTTCTGCAGCGGCCTGAGGCTCCCACGGAAAATGGTTTGGGACTCCGTTGCAGTGCGCTCACGCATGCGCACAGCAACACGCTTCCAGCCTCAGGAAGGCCTCTTTCCGCTGAAGCAGGAATTCTCTGCAGACTTGTTCCTTCCACTTAGGTGCTTGGCTTTAGGCCTGCTGCAGGCACACACGGGGCAACGGTACCAGCCCCGTAACCCAGGAGGGAGCTGACAGCTGCCTTCTGCACCGGCCTGTTTCTCCATCGAGTTTACGTATGGAACCCGTCCCCAGGCTCTCACCCACAGGGCAGAGTAAACTGCTTCCCCCCACAGACCATGACACCAGTGGGGAGTCGTGCTCGGCCTTCTTCCGGGGCCTGAGTCTCCCGCGGAAAATGGTTGGAGACTCCCTTGCCGTTCTCTCACGCATGCACGCAGCAACATGCTTCCAGCCTCGGGAAGGCCTCTTTTCGCGGAAGCAGGAATTCTCCACACACTCGTTCCTCCGACTCAGGGGCTTGGCTTTAGGCCTGCAGGCACACCCGGGGCAAGGGGACCGGCCTCCTCCACAAGAGGTGAGTTGAGAGCGGCCTTCCGCACCGGCCTGTTTCTCGCTCCATTTCACGGATGGGGCCCTTTCCCCCGTCTCTCCCACACGAGCACTGTGAAATTCCTCTGGCTTCAGGAACGGCAATGTTAACTAAAGCGCAGGAACCCTCTAGCATTGATTCTTGGGGTTAGTAGCCCGGTAACCAGGCATCCAGGCACCCAGGGCAGGGCAGGGCGGATCTCCGAAAACGACAGCGGAGTCGACAGCAGCCTTCCTTACAGGCCTGCTTCTCACTCCGGGTTCCGTTTGGGTTCCATTTCTCATGCGTTCCCAGAAACACACACGAGATGAAGTTCACGCTCAGGAAGGGCGATCTGTGCCGAGGCACGGGTTCTCTCCAGTGTTGTTCCTTTGCGTCGGGTGGACGGCCCTTAGGACTCCACGCACACGCGGGAGAGCCGACCTAGGTTCCCGAAACAAGAGTTGAGTCGAGGGGTGCCTTCTGCCCATGCTTCTCTCTCCCTCGGAATTCTGCTGGGGCTCACTCCCCGCGTTTGCCCTGAAGCAGAGTTGAAAAGGCTGCCACCCTGTGGAGAGGCATTGAATGAGCTGAAGCCGGGCTTCTTTCCCGGCTTCTTTCTGCCAAATCAGCGTGGAGCCCTTAGCATTCCTAGGCACGCATGGGGCAGTAAGGGTGCGCTTCAGGTAACAAGAGCTGAGTCGAGAGGTGCCTTCTGGCCCGGACTTCTTCTCCCTCGGTTTCACGTGAGGAACCCGTTCCCCAGGCTCTCCCCCCACGGTAGCCTGGAAACTGCTTCCTCCCTCAGAGAGGTGGATGGCAGCTAAAGCACGGTTTCTCTACCGTGTTGTCTCTTCGAGTTCGAACGCTAGCGATTAGGCTTCCATGCGAAAGTGAGGCCGCAGAGCTAGCCTCCTGAAACAGGTGGGGAGTCGTGTGCTGCCTTCGGCCAGGGCCTGAGTCCCACTCGGAAAATGCCTCCGGACTCCCTTGCGGTGCTCTCACGCATTCCCACAGCAAAATGCTTGCACCCTCAGGAACGGCTCTTTTGGCTGAAGCACGGGTTCTCAGCAGAGCTGTTCCTTCGAGTTAGGGGGTTGCCTTCAGGCCTGCACGCACACACGGGGCAACGGTACTAGGCACGTAAGCAAGAGGTGAGCTGAGAGCTGCCTTCCGCGCCGGCCTTGTTGCTCCCTCGATTTGACGTATGGAACCCGTTCCCCAGGCTCTCAGCTACAGTACACGGTAAACTGCTTCCTCCCACAGACCATGACACAAGTGGGGAGTCGTGCTCTGCTTTCTTCCGGGGCCTGAGTCTCCCACGGAAAATGTTTTGGGACTCCCTTGCCGTTCTCTCACGCAGGCACACAGCAACATGCTTCCAGCCTCGGGAAGGCCTCTTTTCGCTGAAGCAGGAATTCTCTGCAGACTTGTTCCTTCCACTTAGGTGCTTGGCTTTAGGCCTGCTGCAGGCACACACGGGGCAACGGTACCAGCCCCGTAACCCAGGAGGGAGCTGACAGCTGCCTTCTGCACCGGCCTGTTTCTCCATCGAGTTTACGTATGGAACCCGTCCCCAGGCTCTCACCCACAGGGCAGAGTAAACTGCTTCCCCCCACAGACCATGACACCAGTGGGGAGTCGTGCTCGGCCTTCTTCCGGGGCCTGAGTCTCCCGCGGAAAATGGTTGGGGACTCCCTGGCCGTTCTCTCACGCATGCACACAGCAACATGCTTCCAGCCTCGGGAAGGCCTCTTTTCGCGGAAGCAGGAATTCTCCACACACTCGTTCCTTCGACTCAGGGGCTTGGCTTTAGGCCTGCAGGCACACGTACGGGGCAACGGTAACCAGCCTCGTAAACAAGGAGTGAGTTGACAGCTGCCTTCCGCGCCGGCCTGGTTCTGCCTCGATTTTACCTATGGAACCCGCCCCCCAGGCCCTCACCCACACTGCAGCATAAACTGCTTCCTCCCACAGAGAGGTCGGCGGTAGCCAAAGCACGGCTTCTGTACACTGTTGTTTCTTCGAGGTAGAACGCAAGCGATTGGACTTCCGTGCAGAAGTGGGGCCGCAGGGCTAGCTTCCTGAAACAAGTGGGGAGTCGTGTGCTGCCTTCTGCAGCGGCCTGAGGCTCCCACGGAAAATGGTTTGGGACTCCGTTGCAGTGCGCTCACGCATGCGCACAGCAACACGCTTCCAGCCTCAGGAAGGCCTCTTTCCGCTGAAGCAGGAATTCTCTGCAGACTTGTTCCTTCCACTTAGGTGCTTGGCTTTAGGCCTGCTGCAGGCACACACGGGGCAACGGTACCAGCCCCGTAACCCAGGAGGGAGCTGACAGCTGCCTTCTGCACCGGCCTGTTTCTCCATCGAGTTTACGTATGGAACCCGTCCCCAGGCTCTCACCCACAGGGCAGAGTAAACTGCTTCCCCCCACAGACCATGACACCAGTGGGGAGTCGTGCTCGGCCTTCTTCCGGGGCCTGAGTCTCCCGCGGAAAATGGTTGGAGACTCCCTTGCCGTTCTCTCACGCATGCACGCAGCAACATGCTTCCAGCCTCGGGAAGGCCTCTTTTCGCGGAAGCAGGAATTCTCCACACACTCGTTCCTCCGACTCAGGGGCTTGGCTTTAGGCCTGCAGGCACACCCGGGGCAAGGGGACCGGCCTCCTCCACAAGAGGTGAGTTGAGAGCGGCCTTCCGCACCGGCCTGTTTCTCGCTCCATTTCACGGATGGGGCCCTTTCCCCCGTCTCTCCCACACGAGCACTGTGAAATTCCTCTGGCTTCAGGAACGGCAATGTTAACTAAAGCGCAGGAACCCTCTAGCATTGATTCTTGGGGTTAGTAGCCCGGTAACCAGGCATCCAGGCACCCAGGGCAGGGCAGGGCGGATCTCCGAAAACGACAGCGGAGTCGACAGCAGCCTTCCTTACAGGCCTGCTTCTCACTCCGGGTTCCGTTTGGGTTCCATTTCTCATGCGTTCCCAGAAACACACACGAGATGAAGTTCACGCTCAGGAAGGGCGATCTGTGCCGAGGCACGGGTTCTCTCCAGTGTTGTTCCTTTGCGTCGGGTGGACGGCCCTTAGGACTCCACGCACACGCGGGAGAGCCGACCTAGGTTCCCGAAACAAGAGTTGAGTCGAGGGGTGCCTTCTGCCCATGCTTCTCTCTCCCTCGGAATTCTGCTGGGGCTCACTCCCCGCGTTTGCCCTGAAGCAGAGTTGAAAAGGCTGCCACCCTGTGGAGAGGCATTGAATGAGCTGAAGCCGGGCTTCTTTCCCGGCTTCTTTCTGCCAAATCAGCGTGGAGCCCTTAGCATTCCTAGGCACGCATGGGGCAGTAAGGGTGCGCTTCAGGTAACAAGAGCTGAGTCGAGAGGTGCCTTCTGGCCCGGACTTCTTCTCCCTCGGTTTCACGTGAGGAACCCGTTCCCCAGGCTCTCCCCCCACGGTAGCCTGGAAACTGCTTCCTCCCTCAGAGAGGTGGATGGCAGCTAAAGCACGGTTTCTCTACCGTGTTGTCTCTTCGAGTTCGAACGCTAGCGATTAGGCTTCCATGCGAAAGTGAGGCCGCAGAGCTAGCCTCCTGAAACAGGTGGGGAGTCGTGTGCTGCCTTCGGCCAGGGCCTGAGTCCCACTCGGAAAATGCCTCCGGACTCCCTTGCGGTGCTCTCACGCATTCCCACAGCAAAATGCTTGCACCCTCAGGAACGGCTCTTTTGGCTGAAGCACGGGTTCTCAGCAGAGCTGTTCCTTCGAGTTAGGGGGTTGCCTTCAGGCCTGCACGCACACACGGGGCAACGGTACTAGGCGCGTAAGCAAGAGGTGAGCTGAGAGCTGCCTTCCGCGCCGGCCTTGTTGCTCCCTCGATTTGACGTATGGAACCCGTTCCCCAGGCTCTCAGCTACAGTACACGGTAAACTGCTTCCTCCCACAGACCATGACACAAGTGGGGAGTCGTGCTCTGCTTTCTTCCGGGGCCTGAGTCTCCCACGGAAAATGTTTTGGGACTCCCTTGCCGTTCTCTCACGCAGGCACACAGCAACATGCTTCCAGCCTCGGGAAGGCCTCTTTTCGCTGAAGCAGGAATTCTCTGCAGACTTGTTCCTTCCACTTAGGTGCTTGGCTTTAGGCCTGCTGCAGGCACACACGGGGCAACGGTACCAGCCCCGTAACCCAGGAGGGAGCTGACAGCTGCCTTCTGCACCGGCCTGTTTCTCCATCGAGTTTACGTATGGAACCCGTCCCCAGGCTCTCACCCACAGTGCAGAGTAAACTGCTTCCCCCCACAGACCATGACACCAGTGGGGAGTCGTGCTCGGCCTTCTTCCGGGGCCTGAGTCTCCCGCGGAAAATGGTTGGGGACTCCCTGGCCGTTCTCTCACGCATGCACACAGCAACATGCTTCCAGCCTCGGGAAGGCCTCTTTTCGCGGAAGCAGGAATTCTCCACACACTCGTTCCTTCGACTCAGGGGCTTGGCTTTAGGCCTGCAGGCACACGTACGGGGCAACGGTAACCAGCCTCGTAAACAAGGAGTGAGTTGACAGCTGCCTTCCGCGCCGGCCTGGTTCTGCCTCGATTTTACCTATGGAACCCGCCCCCCAGGCCCTCACCCACACTGCAGCATAAACTGCTTCCTCCCACAGAGAGGTCGGCGGTAGCCAAAGCACGGCTTCTGTACACTGTTGTTTCTTCGAGGTAGAACGCAAGCGATTGGACTTCCGTGCAGAAGTGGGGCCGCAGGGCTAGCTTCCTGAAACAAGTGGGGAGTCGTGTGCTGCCTTCTGCAGCGGCCTGAGGCTCCCACGGAAAATGGTTTGGGACTCCGTTGCAGTGCGCTCACGCATGCGCACAGCAACACGCTTCCAGCCTCAGGAAGGCCTCTTTCCGCTGAAGCAGGAATTCTCTGCAGACTTGTTCCTTCCACTTAGGTGCTTGGCTTTAGGCCTGCTGCAGGCACACACGGGGCAACGGTACCAGCCCCGTAACCCAGGAGGGAGCTGACAGCTGCCTTCTGCACCGGCCTGTTTCTCCATCGAGTTTACGTATGGAACCCGTCCCCAGGCTCTCACCCACAGGGCAGAGTAAACTGCTTCCCCCCACAGACCATGACACCAGTGGGGAGTCGTGCTCGGCCTTCTTCCGGGGCCTGAGTCTCCCGCGGAAAATGTTTGGAGACTCCCTTGCCGTTCTCTCACGCATGCACGCAGCAACATGCTTCCAGCCTCGGGAAGGCCTCTTTTCGCGGAAGCAGGAATTCTCCACACACTCGTTCCTTCGACTCAGGGGCTTGGCTTTAGGCCTGCAGGCACACCCGGGGCAAGGGGACCGGCCTCCTCCACAAGAGGTGAGTTGAGAGCGGCCTTCCGCACCGGCCTGTTTCTCGCTCCATTTCACGGATGGGGCCCTTTCCCCCGTCTCTCCCACACGAGCACTGTGAAATTCCTCTGGCTTCAGGAACGGCAATGTTAACTAAAGCGCAGGAACCCTCTAGCATTGATTCTTGGGGTTAGTAGCCCGGTAACCAGGCATCCAGGCACCCAGGGCAGGGCAGGGCGGATCTCCGAAAACGACAGCGGAGTCGACAGCAGCCTTCCTTACAGGCCTGCTTCTCACTCCGGGTTCCGTTTGGGTTCCATTTCTCATGCGTTCCCAGAAACACACACGAGATGAAGTTCACGCTCAGGAAGGGCGATCTGTGCCGAGGCACGGGTTCTCTCCAGTGTTGTTCCTTTGCGTCGGGTGGACGGCCCTTAGGACTCCACGCACACGCGGGAGAGCCGACCTAGGTTCCCGAAACAAGAGTTGAGTCGAGGGGTGCCTTCTGCCCATGCTTCTCTCTCCCTCGGAATTCTGCTGGGGCTCACTCCCCGCGTTTGCCCTGAAGCAGAGTTGAAAAGGCTGCCACCCTGTGGAGAGGCATTGAATGAGCTGAAGCCGGGCTTCTTTCCCGGCTTCTTTCTGCCAAATCAGCGTGGAGCCCTTAGCATTCCTAGGCACGCATGGGGCAGTAAGGGTGCGCTTCAGGTAACAAGAGCTGAGTCGAGAGGTGCCTTCTGGCCCGGACTTCTTCTCCCTCGGTTTCACGTGAGGAACCCGTTCCCCAGGCTCTCCCCCCACGGTAGCCTGGAAACTGCTTCCTCCCTCAGAGAGGTGGATGGCAGCTAAAGCACGGTTTCTCTACCGTGTTGTCTCTTCGAGTTCGAACGCTAGCGATTAGGCTTCCATGCGAAAGTGAGGCCGCAGAGCTAGCCTCCTGAAACAGGTGGGGAGTCGTGTGCTGCCTTCGGCCAGGGCCTGAGTCCCACTCGGAAAATGCCTCCGGACTCCCTTGCGGTGCTCTCACGCATTCCCACAGCAAAATGCTTGCACCCTCAGGAACGGCTCTTTTGGCTGAAGCACGGGTTCTCAGCAGAGCTGTTCCTTCGAGTTAGGGGGTTGCCTTCAGGCCTGCACGCACACACGGGGCAACGGTACTAGGCGCGTAAGCAAGAGGTGAGCTGAGAGCTGCCTTCCGCGCCGGCCTTGTTGCTCCCTCGATTTGACGTATGGAACCCGTTCCCCAGGCTCTCAGCTACAGTACACGGTAAACTGCTTCCTCCCACAGACCATGACACAAGTGGGGAGTCGTGCTCTGCTTTCTTCCGGGGCCTGAGTCTCCCACGGAAAATGTTTTGGGACTCCCTTGCCGTTCTCTCACGCAGGCACACAGCAACATGCTTCCAGCCTCGGGAAGGCCTCTTTTCGCTGAAGCAGGAATTCTCTGCAGACTTGTTCCTTCCACTTAGGTGCTTGGCTTTAGGCCTGCTGCAGGCACACACGGGGCAACGGTACCAGCCCCGTAACCCAGGAGGGAGCTGACAGCTGCCTTCTGCACCGGCCTGTTTCTCCATCGAGTTTACGTATGGAACCCGTCCCCAGGCTCTCACCCACAGTGCAGAGTAAACTGCTTCCCCCCACAGACCATGACACCAGTGGGGAGTCGTGCTCGGCCTTCTTCCGGGGCCTGAGTCTCCCGCGGAAAATGGTTGGGGACTCCCTGGCCGTTCTCTCACGCATGCACACAGCAACATGCTTCCAGCCTCGGGAAGGCCTCTTTTCGCGGAAGCAGGAATTCTCCACACACTCGTTCCTTCGACTCAGGGGCTTGGCTTTAGGCCTGCAGGCACACGTACGGGGCAACGGTAACCAGCCTCGTAAACAAGGAGTGAGTTGACAGCTGCCTTCCGCGCCGGCCTGGTTCTGCCTCGATTTTACCTATGGAACCCGCCCCCCAGGCCCTCACCCACACTGCAGCATAAACTGCTTCCTCCCACAGAGAGGTCGGCGGTAGCCAAAGCACGGCTTCTGTACACTGTTGTTTCTTCGAGGTAGAACGCAAGCGATTGGACTTCCGTGCAGAAGTGGGGCCGCAGGGCTAGCTTCCTGAAACAAGTGGGGAGTCGTGTGCTGCCTTCTGCAGCGGCCTGAGGCTCCCACGGAAAATGGTTTGGGACTCCGTTGCAGTGCGCTCACGCATGCGCACAGCAACACGCTTCCAGCCTCAGGAAGGCCTCTTTCCGCTGAAGCAGGAATTCTCTGCAGACTTGTTCCTTCCACTTAGGTGCTTGGCTTTAGGCCTGCTGCAGGCACACACGGGGCAACGGTACCAGCCCCGTAACCCAGGAGGGAGCTGACAGCTGCCTTCTGCACCGGCCTGTTTCTCCATCGAGTTTACGTATGGAACCCGTCCCCAGGCTCTCACCCACAGGGCAGAGTAAACTGCTTCCCCCCACAGACCATGACACCAGTGGGGAGTCGTGCTCGGCCTTCTTCCAGGGCCTGAGTCTCCCGCGGAAAATGGTTGGGGACTCCCTTGCCGTTCTCTCACGCATGCACGCAGCAAAATGCTTCCAGCCTCGGGAAGGCCTCTTTTCGCTGAAGCAGGAATTCTCTACACACTTGTCCCTCCGACTTAGGGGCTTGGCTTTAGGCCTGCAGGCACACCCGGGGCAAGGGGACCGGCCTCCTCCACAAGAGGTGAGTTGAGAGCGGCCTTCCGCACCGGCCTGTTTCTCGCTCCATTTCACGGATGGGGCCCTTTCCCCCGTCTCTCCCACACGAGCACTGTGAAATTCCTCTGGCTTCAGGAACGGCAATGTTAACTAAAGCGCAGGAACCCTCTAGCATTGATTCTTGGGGTTAGTAGCCCGGTAACCAGGCATCCAGGCACCCAGGGCAGGGCAGGGCGGATCTCCGAAAACGACAGCGGAGTCGACAGCAGCCTTCCTTACAGGCCTGCTTCTCACTCCGGGTTCCGTTTGGGTTCCATTTCTCATGCGTTCCCAGAAACACACACGAGATGAAGTTCACGCTCAGGAAGGGCGATCTGTGCCGAGGCACGGGTTCTCTCCAGTGTTGTTCCTTTGCGTCGGGTGGACGGCCCTTAGGACTCCACGCACACGCGGGAGAGCCGACCTAGGTTCCCGAAACAAGAGTTGAGTCGAGGGGTGCCTTCTGCCCATGCTTCTCTCTCCCTCGGAATTCTGCTGGGGCTCACTCCCCGCGTTTGCCCTGAAGCAGAGTTGAAAAGGCTGCCACCCTGTGGAGAGGCATTGAATGAGCTGAAGCCGGGCTTCTTTCCCGGCTTCTTTCTGCCAAATCAGCGTGGAGCCCTTAGCATTCCTAGGCACGCATGGGGCAGTAAGGGTGCGCTTCAGGTAACAAGAGCTGAGTCGAGAGGTGCCTTCTGGCCCGGACTTCTTCTCCCTCGGTTTCACGTGAGGAACCCGTTCCCCAGGCTCTCCCCCCACGGTAGCCTGGAAACTGCTTCCTCCCTCAGAGAGGTGGATGGCAGCTAAAGCACGGTTTCTCTACCGTGTTGTCTCTTCGAGTTCGAACGCTAGCGATTAGGCTTCCATGCGAAAGTGAGGCCGCAGAGCTAGCCTCCTGAAACAGGTGGGGAGTCGTGTGCTGCCTTCGGCCAGGGCCTGAGTCCCACTCGGAAAATGCCTCCGGACTCCCTTGCGGTGCTCTCACGCATTCCCACAGCAAAATGCTTGCACCCTCAGGAACGGCTCTTTTGGCTGAAGCACGGGTTCTCAGCAGAGCTGTTCCTTCGAGTTAGGGGGTTGCCTTCAGGCCTGCACGCACACACGGGGCAACGGTACTAGGCGCGTAAGCAAGAGGTGAGCTGAGAGCTGCCTTCCGCGCCGGCCTTGTTGCTCCCTCGATTTGACGTATGGAACCCGTTCCCCAGGCTCTCAGCTACAGTACACGGTAAACTGCTTCCTCCCACAGACCATGACACAAGTGGGGAGTCGTGCTCTGCTTTCTTCCGGGGCCTGAGTCTCCCACGGAAAATGTTTTGGGACTCCCTTGCCGTTCTCTCACGCATGCACACAGCAACATGCTTCCAGCCTCGGGAAGGCCTCTTTTCGCTGAAGCAGGAATTCTCTGCAGACTTGTTCCTTCCACTTAGGTGCTTGGCTTTAGGCCTGCTGCAGGCACACACGGGGCAACGGTACCAGCCCCGTAACCCAGGAGGGAGCTGACAGCTGCCTTCTGCACCGGCCTGTTTCTCCATCGAGTTTACGTATGGAACCCGTCCCCAGGCTCTCACCCACAGTGCAGAGTAAACTGCTTCCCCCCACAGACCATGACACCAGTGGGGAGTCGTGCTCGGCCTTCTTCCGGGGCCTGAGTCTCCCGCGGAAAATGGTTGGGGACTCCCTGGCCGTTCTCTCACGCATGCACACAGCAACATGCTTCCAGCCTCGGGAAGGCCTCTTTTCGCGGAAGCAGGAATTCTCCACACACTCGTTCCTTCGACTCAGGGGCTTGGCTTTAGGCCTGCAGGCACACGTACGGGGCAACGGTAACCAGCCTCGTAAACAAGGAGTGAGTTGACAGCTGCCTTCCGCGCCGGCCTGGTTCTGCCTCGATTTTACCTATGGAACCCGCCCCCCAGGCCCTCACCCACACTGCAGCATAAACTGCTTCCTCCCACAGAGAGGTCGGCGGTAGCCAAAGCACGGCTTCTGTACACTGTTGTTTCTTCGAGGTAGAACGCAAGCGATTGGACTTCCGTGCAGAAGTGGGGCCGCAGGGCTAGCTTCCTGAAACAAGTGGGGAGTCGTGTGCTGCCTTCTGCAGCGGCCTGAGGCTCCCACGGAAAATGGTTTGGGACTCCGTTGCAGTGCGCTCACGCATGCGCACAGCAACACGCTTCCAGCCTCAGGAAGGCCTCTTTCCGCTGAAGCAGGAATTCTCTGCAGACTTGTTCCTTCCACTTAGGTGCTTGGCTTTAGGCCTGCTGCAGGCACACACGGGGCAACGGTACCAGCCCCGTAACCCAGGAGGGAGCTGACAGCTGCCTTCTGCACCGGCCTGTTTCTCCATCGAGTTTACGTATGGAACCCGTCCCCAGGCTCTCACCCACAGGGCAGAGTAAACTGCTTCCCCCCACAGACCATGACACCAGTGGGGAGTCGTGCTCGGCCTTCTTCCGGGGCCTGAGTCTCCCACGGAAAATGGTTGGGGACTCCCTTGCCGTTCTCTCACGCATGCACGCAGCAAAATGCTTCCAGCCTCGGGAAGGCCTCTTTTCGCTGAAGCAGGAATTCTCCACACACTCGTCCCTCCGACTCAGGGGCTTGGCTTTAGGCCTGCAGGCACACCCGGGGCAAGGGGACCGGCCTCCTCCACAAGAGGTGAGTTGAGAGCGGCCTTCCGCACCGGCCTGTTTCTCGCTCCATTTCACGGATGGGGCCCTTTCCCCCGTCTCTCCCACACGAGCGCTGTGAAATTCCTCTGGCTTCAGGAACGGCAATGTTAACTAAAGCGCAGGAACCCTCTAGCATTGATTCTTGGGGTTAGTAGCCCGGTAACCAGGCATCCAGGCACCCAGGGCAGGGCAGGGCGGATCTCCGAAAACGACAGCGGAGTCGACAGCAGCCTTCCTTACAGGCCTGCTTCTCACTCCGGGTTCCGTTTGGGTTCCATTTCTCATGCGTTCCCAGAAACACACACGAGATGAAGTTCACGCTCAGGAAGGGCGATCTGTGCCGAGGCACGGGTTCTCTCCAGTGTTGTTCCTTTGCGTCGGGTGGACGGCCCTTAGGACTCCACGCACACGCGGGAGAGCCGACCTAGGTTCCCGAAACAAGAGTTGAGTCGAGGGGTGCCTTCTGCCCATGCTTCTCTCTCCCTCGGAATTCTGCTGGGGCTCACTCCCCGCGTTTGCCCTGAAGCAGAGTTGAAAAGGCTGCCACCCTGTGGAGAGGCATTGAATGAGCTGAAGCCGGGCTTCTTTCCCGGCTTCTTTCTGCCAAATCAGCGTGGAGCCCTTAGCATTCCTAGGCACGCATGGGGCAGTAAGGGTGCGCTTCAGGTAACAAGAGCTGAGTCGAGGGGTGCCTTCTGGCCCGGACTTCTTCTCCCTCGGTTTCACGTGAGGAACCCGTTCCCCAGGCTCTCCCCCCACGGTAGCCTGGAAACTGCTTCCTCCCTCAGAGAGGTGGATGGCAGCTAAAGCACGGTTTCTCTACCGTGTTGTCTCTTCGAGTTCGAACGCTAGCGATTAGGCTTCCATGCGAAAGTGAGGCCGCAGAGCTAGCCTCCTGAAACAGGTGGGGAGTCGTGTGCTGCCTTCGGCCAGGGCCTGAGTCCCACTCGGAAAATGCCTCCGGACTCCCTTGCGGTGCTCTCACGCATTCCCACAGCAAAATGCTTGCACCCTCAGGAACGGCTCTTTTGGCTGAAGCACGGGTTCTCAGCAGAGCTGTTCCTTCGAGTTAGGGGGTTGCCTTCAGGCCTGCACGCACACACGGGGCAACGGTACTAGGCGCGTAAGCAAGAGGTGAGCTGAGAGCTGCCTTCCGCGCCGGCCTTGTTGCTCCCTCGATTTGACGTATGGAACCCGTTCCCCAGGCTCTCAGCTACAGTACACGGTAAACTGCTTCCTCCCACAGACCATGACACAAGTGGGGAGTCGTGCTCTGCTTTCTTCCGGGGCCTGAGTCTCCCACGGAAAATGTTTTGGGACTCCCTTGCCGTTCTCTCACGCAGGCACACAGCAACATGCTTCCAGCCTCGGGAAGGCCTCTTTTCGCTGAAGCAGGAATTCTCTGCAGACTTGTTCCTTCCACTTAGGTGCTTGGCTTTAGGCCTGCTGCAGGCACACACGGGGCAACGGTACCAGCCCCGTAACCCAGGAGGGAGCTGACAGCTGCCTTCTGCACCGGCCTGTTTCTCCATCGAGTTTACGTATGGAACCCGTCCCCAGGCTCTCACCCACAGTGCAGAGTAAACTGCTTCCCCCCACAGACCATGACACCAGTGGGGAGTCGTGCTCGGCCTTCTTCCGGGGCCTGAGTCTCCCGCGGAAAATGGTTGGGGACTCCCTGGCCGTTCTCTCACGCATGCACACAGCAACATGCTTCCAGCCTCGGGAAGGCCTCTTTTCGCGGAAGCAGGAATTCTCCACACACTCGTTCCTTCGACTCAGGGGCTTGGCTTTAGGCCTGCAGGCACACGTACGGGGCAACGGTAACCAGCCTCGTAAACAAGGAGTGAGTTGACAGCTGCCTTCCGCGCCGGCCTGGTTCTGCCTCGATTTTACCTATGGAACCCGCCCCCCAGGCCCTCACCCACACTGCAGCATAAACTGCTTCCTCCCACAGAGAGGTCGGCGGTAGCCAAAGCACGGCTTCTGTACACTGTTGTTTCTTCGAGGTAGAACGCAAGCGATTGGACTTCCGTGCAGAAGTGGGGCCGCAGGGCTAGCTTCCTGAAACAAGTGGGGAGTCGTGTGCTGCCTTCTGCAGCGGCCTGAGGCTCCCACGGGAAATGGTTTGGGACTCCGTTGCAGTGCGCTCACGCATGCGCACAGCAACACGCTTCCAGCCTCAGGAAGGCCTCTTTCCGCTGAAGCAGGAATTCTCTGCAGACTTGTTCCTTCCACTTAGGTGCTTGGCTTTAGGCCTGCTGCAGGCACACACGGGGCAACGGTACCAGCCCCGTAACCCAGGAGGGAGCTGACAGCTGCCTTCTGCACCGGCCTGTTTCTCCATCGAGTTTACGTATGGAACCCGTCCCCAGGCTCTCACCCACAGTGCAGAGTAAACTGCTTCCCCCCACAGACCATGACACCAGTGGGGAGTCGTGCTCGGCCTTCTTCCGGGGCCTGAGTCTCCCGCGGAAAATGGTTGGAGACTCCCTTGCCGTTCTCTCACGCATGCACGCAGCAACATGCTTCCAGCCTCGGGAAGGCCTCTTTTCGCGGAAGCAGGAATTCTCCACACACTCGTTCCTCCGACTCAGGGGCTTGGCTTTAGGCCTGCAGGCACACCCGGGGCAAGGGGACCGGCCTCCTCCACAAGAGGTGAGTTGAGAGCGGCCTTCCGCACCGGCCTGTTTCTCGCTCCATTTCACGGATGGGGCCCTTTCCCCCGTCTCTCCCACACGAGCACTGTGAAATTCCTCTGGCTTCAGGAACGGCAATGTTAACTAAAGCGCAGGAACCCTCTAGCATTGATTCTTGGGGTTAGTAGCCCGGTAACCAGGCATCCAGGCACCCAGGGCAGGGCAGGGCGGATCTCCGAAAACGACAGCGGAGTCGACAGCAGCCTTCCTTACAGGCCTGCTTCTCACTCCGGGTTCCGTTTGGGTTCCATTTCTCATGCGTTCCCAGAAACACACACGAGATGAAGTTCACGCTCAGGAAGGGCGATCTGTGCCGAGGCACGGGTTCTCTCCAGTGTTGTTCCTTTGCGTCGGGTGGACGGCCCTTAGGACTCCACGCACACGCGGGAGAGCCGACCTAGGTTCCCGAAACAAGAGTTGAGTCGAGGGGTGCCTTCTGCCCATGCTTCTCTCTCCCTCGGAATTCTGCTGGGGCTCACTCCCCGCGTTTGCCCTGAAGCAGAGTTGAAAAGGCTGCCACCCTGTGGAGAGGCATTGAATGAGCTGAAGCCGGGCTTCTTTCCCGGCTTCTTTCTGCCAAATCAGCGTGGAGCCCTTAGCATTCCTAGGCACGCATGGGGCAGTAAGGGTGCGCTTCAGGTAACAAGAGCTGAGTCGAGAGGTGCCTTCTGGCCCGGACTTCTTCTCCCTCGGTTTCACGTGAGGAACCCGTTCCCCAGGCTCTCCCCCCACGGTAGCCTGGAAACTGCTTCCTCCCTCAGAGAGGTGGATGGCAGCTAAAGCACGGTTTCTCTACCGTGTTGTCTCTTCGAGTTCGAACGCTAGCGATTAGGCTTCCATGCGAAAGTGAGGCCGCAGAGCTAGCCTCCTGAAACAGGTGGGGAGTCGTGTGCTGCCTTCGGCCAGGGCCTGAGTCCCACTCGGAAAATGCCTCCGGACTCCCTTGCGGTGCTCTCACGCATTCCCACAGCAAAATGCTTGCACCCTCAGGAACGGCTCTTTTGGCTGAAGCACGGGTTCTCAGCAGAGCTGTTCCTTCGAGTTAGGGGGTTGCCTTCAGGCCTGCACGCACACACGGGGCAACGGTACTAGGCGCGTAAGCAAGAGGTGAGCTGAGAGCTGCCTTCCGCGCCGGCCTTGTTGCTCCCTCGATTTGACGTATGGAACCCGTTCCCCAGGCTCTCAGCTACAGTACACGGTAAACTGCTTCCTCCCACAGACCATGACACAAGTGGGGAGTCGTGCTCTGCTTTCTTCCGGGGCCTGAGTCTCCCACGGAAAATGTTTTGGGACTCCCTTGCCGTTCTCTCACGCAGGCACACAGCAACATGCTTCCAGCCTCGGGAAGGCCTCTTTTCGCTGAAGCAGGAATTCTCTGCAGACTTGTTCCTTCCACTTAGGTGCTTGGCTTTAGGCCTGCTGCAGGCACACACGGGGCAACGGTACCAGCCCCGTAACCCAGGAGGGAGCTGACAGCTGCCTTCTGCACCGGCCTGTTTCTCCATCGAGTTTACGTATGGAACCCGTCCCCAGGCTCTCACCCACAGTGCAGAGTAAACTGCTTCCCCCCACAGACCATGACACCAGTGGGGAGTCGTGCTCGGCCTTCTTCCGGGGCCTGAGTCTCCCGCGGAAAATGGTTGGGGACTCCCTGGCCGTTCTCTCACGCATGCACACAGCAACATGCTTCCAGCCTCGGGAAGGCCTCTTTTCGCGGAAGCAGGAATTCTCCACACACTCGTTCCTTCGACTCAGGGGCTTGGCTTTAGGCCTGCAGGCACACGTACGGGGCAACGGTAACCAGCCTCGTAAACAAGGAGTGAGTTGACAGCTGCCTTCCGCGCCGGCCTGGTTCTGCCTCGATTTTACCTATGGAACCCGCCCCCCAGGCCCTCACCCACACTGCAGCATAAACTGCTTCCTCCCACAGAGAGGTCGGCGGTAGCCAAAGCACGGCTTCTGTACACTGTTGTTTCTTCGAGGTAGAACGCAAGCGATTGGACTTCCGTGCAGAAGTGGGGCCGCAGGGCTAGCTTCCTGAAACAAGTGGGGAGTCGTGTGCTGCCTTCTGCAGCGGCCTGAGGCTCCCACGGAAAATGGTTTGGGACTCCGTTGCAGTGCGCTCACGCATGCGCACAGCAACACGCTTCCAGCCTCAGGAAGGCCTCTTTCCGCTGAAGCAGGAATTCTCTGCAGACTTGTTCCTTCCACTTAGGTGCTTGGCTTTAGGCCTGCTGCAGGCACACACGGGGCAACGGTACCAGCCCCGTAACCCAGGAGGGAGCTGACAGCTGCCTTCTGCACCGGCCTGTTTCTCCATCGAGTTTACGTATGGAACCCGTCCCCAGGCTCTCACCCACAGGGCAGAGTAAACTGCTTCCCCCCACAGACCATGACACCAGTGGGGAGTCGTGCTCGGCCTTCTTCCGGGGCCTGAGTCTCCCGCGGAAAATGGTTGGAGACTCCCTTGCCGTTCTCTCACGCATGCACGCAGCAACATGCTTCCAGCCTCGGGAAGGCCTCTTTTCGCGGAAGCAGGAATTCTCCACACACTCGTTCCTCCGACTCAGGGGCTTGGCTTTAGGCCTGCAGGCACACCCGGGGCAAGGGGACCGGCCTCCTCCACAAGAGGTGAGTTGAGAGCGGCCTTCCGCACCGGCCTGTTTCTCGCTCCATTTCACGGATGGGGCCCTTTCCCCCGTCTCTCCCACACGAGCACTGTGAAATTCCTCTGGCTTCAGGAACGGCAATGTTAACTAAAGCGCAGGAACCCTCTAGCATTGATTCTTGGGGTTAGTAGCCCGGTAACCAGGCATCCAGGCACCCAGGGCAGGGCAGGGCGGATCTCCGAAAACGACAGCGGAGTCGACAGCAGCCTTCCTTACAGGCCTGCTTCTCACTCCGGGTTCCGTTTGGGTTCCATTTCTCATGCGTTCCCAGAAACACACACGAGATGAAGTTCACGCTCAGGAAGGGCGATCTGTGCCGAGGCACGGGTTCTCTCCAGTGTTGTTCCTTTGCGTCGGGTGGACGGCCCTTAGGACTCCACGCACACGCGGGAGAGCCGACCTAGGTTCCCGAAACAAGAGTTGAGTCGAGGGGTGCCTTCTGCCCATGCTTCTCTCTCCCTCGGAATTCTGCTGGGGCTCACTCCCCGCGTTTGCCCTGAAGCAGAGTTGAAAAGGCTGCCACCCTGTGGAGAGGCATTGAATGAGCTGAAGCCGGGCTTCTTTCCCGGCTTCTTTCTGCCAAATCAGCGTGGAGCCCTTAGCATTCCTAGGCACGCATGGGGCAGTAAGGGTGCGCTTCAGGTAACAAGAGCTGAGTCGAGAGGTGCCTTCTGGCCCGGACTTCTTCTCCCTCGGTTTCACGTGAGGAACCCGTTCCCCAGGCTCTCCCCCCACGGTAGCCTGGAAACTGCTTCCTCCCTCAGAGAGGTGGATGGCAGCTAAAGCACGGTTTCTCTACCGTGTTGTCTCTTCGAGTTCGAACGCTAGCGATTAGGCTTCCATGCGAAAGTGAGGCCGCAGAGCTAGCCTCCTGAAACAGGTGGGGAGTCGTGTGCTGCCTTCGGCCAGGGCCTGAGTCCCACTCGGAAAATGCCTCCGGACTCCCTTGCGGTGCTCTCACGCATTCCCACAGCAAAATGCTTGCACCCTCAGGAACGGCTCTTTTGGCTGAAGCACGGGTTCTCAGCAGAGCTGTTCCTTCGAGTTAGGGGGTTGCCTTCAGGCCTGCACGCACACACGGGGCAACGGTACTAGGCGCGTAAGCAAGAGGTGAGCTGAGAGCTGCCTTCCGCGCCGGCCTTGTTGCTCCCTCGATTTGACGTATGGAACCCGTTCCCCAGGCTCTCAGCTACAGTACACGGTAAACTGCTTCCTCCCACAGACCATGACACAAGTGGGGAGTCGTGCTCTGCTTTCTTCCGGGGCCTGAGTCTCCCACGGAAAATGTTTTGGGACTCCCTTGCCGTTCTCTCACGCAGGCACACAGCAACATGCTTCCAGCCTCGGGAAGGCCTCTTTTCGCTGAAGCAGGAATTCTCTGCAGACTTGTTCCTTCCACTTAGGTGCTTGGCTTTAGGCCTGCTGCAGGCACACACGGGGCAACGGTACCAGCCCCGTAACCCAGGAGGGAGCTGACAGCTGCCTTCTGCACCGGCCTGTTTCTCCATCGAGTTTACGTATGGAACCCGTCCCCAGGCTCTCACCCACAGTGCAGAGTAAACTGCTTCCCCCCACAGACCATGACACCAGTGGGGAGTCGTGCTCGGCCTTCTTCCGGGGCCTGAGTCTCCCGCGGAAAATGGTTGGGGACTCCCTGGCCGTTCTCTCACGCATGCACACAGCAACATGCTTCCAGCCTCGGGAAGGCCTCTTTTCGCGGAAGCAGGAATTCTCCACACACTCGTTCCTTCGACTCAGGGGCTTGGCTTTAGGCCTGCAGGCACACGTACGGGGCAACGGTAACCAGCCTCGTAAACAAGGAGTGAGTTGACAGCTGCCTTCCGCGCCGGCCTGGTTCTGCCTCGATTTTACCTATGGAACCCGCCCCCCAGGCCCTCACCCACACTGCAGCATAAACTGCTTCCTCCCACAGAGAGGTCGGCGGTAGCCAAAGCACGGCTTCTGTACACTGTTGTTTCTTCGAGGTAGAACGCAAGCGATTGGACTTCCGTGCAGAAGTGGGGCCGCAGGGCTAGCTTCCTGAAACAAGTGGGGAGTCGTGTGCTGCCTTCTGCAGCGGCCTGAGGCTCCCACGGAAAATGGTTTGGGACTCCGTTGCAGTGCGCTCACGCATGCGCACAGCAACACGCTTCCAGCCTCAGGAAGGCCTCTTTCCGCTGAAGCAGGAATTCTCTGCAGACTTGTTCCTTCCACTTAGGTGCTTGGCTTTAGGCCTGCTGCAGGCACACACGGGGCAACGGTACCAGCCCCGTAACCCAGGAGGGAGCTGACAGCTGCCTTCTGCACCGGCCTGTTTCTCCATCGAGTTTACGTATGGAACCCGTCCCCAGGCTCTCACCCACAGTGCAGAGTAAACTGCTTCCCCCCACAGACCATGACACCAGTGGGGAGTCGTGCTCGGCCTTCTTCCGGGGCCTGAGTCTCCCGCGGAAAATGGTTGGAGACTCCCTTGCCGTTCTCTCACGCATGCACGCAGCAACATGCTTCCAGCCTCGGGAAGGCCTCTTTTCGCGGAAGCAGGAATTCTCCACACACTCGTTCCTCCGACTCAGGGGCTTGGCTTTAGGCCTGCAGGCACACCCGGGGCAAGGGGACCGGCCTCCTCCACAAGAGGTGAGTTGAGAGCGGCCTTCCGCACCGGCCTGTTTCTCGCTCCATTTCACGGATGGGGCCCTTTCCCCCGTCTCTCCCACACGAGCACTGTGAAATTCCTCTGGCTTCAGGAACGGCAATGTTAACTAAAGCGCAGGAACCCTCTAGCATTGATTCTTGGGGTTAGTAGCCCGGTAACCAGGCATCCAGGCACCCAGGGCAGGGCAGGGCGGATCTCCGAAAACGACAGCGGAGTCGACAGCAGCCTTCCTTACAGGCCTGCTTCTCACTCCGGGTTCCGTTTGGGTTCCATTTCTCATGCGTTCCCAGAAACACACACGAGATGAAGTTCACGCTCAGGAAGGGCGATCTGTGCCGAGGCACGGGTTCTCTCCAGTGTTGTTCCTTTGCGTCGGGTGGACGGCCCTTAGGACTCCACGCACACGCGGGAGAGCCGACCTAGGTTCCCGAAACAAGAGTTGAGTCGAGGGGTGCCTTCTGCCCATGCTTCTCTCTCCCTCGGAATTCTGCTGGGGCTCACTCCCCGCGTTTGCCCTGAAGCAGAGTTGAAAAGGCTGCCACCCTGTGGAGAGGCATTGAATGAGCTGAAGCCGGGCTTCTTTCCCGGCTTCTTTCTGCCAAATCAGCGTGGAGCCCTTAGCATTCCTAGGCACGCATGGGGCAGTAAGGGTGCGCTTCAGGTAACAAGAGCTGAGTCGAGAGGTGCCTTCTGGCCCGGACTTCTTCTCCCTCGGTTTCACGTGAGGAACCCGTTCCCCAGGCTCTCCCCCCACGGTAGCCTGGAAACTGCTTCCTCCCTCAGAGAGGTGGATGGCAGCTAAAGCACGGTTTCTCTACCGTGTTGTCTCTTCGAGTTCGAACGCTAGCGATTAGGCTTCCATGCGAAAGTGAGGCCGCAGAGCTAGCCTCCTGAAACAGGTGGGGAGTCGTGTGCTGCCTTCGGCCAGGGCCTGAGTCCCACTCGGAAAATGCCTCCGGACTCCCTTGCGGTGCTCTCACGCATTCCCACAGCAAAATGCTTGCACCCTCAGGAACGGCTCTTTTGGCTGAAGCACGGGTTCTCAGCAGAGCTGTTCCTTCGAGTTAGGGGGTTGCCTTCAGGCCTGCACGCACACACGGGGCAACGGTACTAGGCGCGTAAGCAAGAGGTGAGCTGAGAGCTGCCTTCCGCGCCGGCCTTGTTGCTCCCTCGATTTGACGTATGGAACCCGTTCCCCAGGCTCTCAGCTACAGTACACGGTAAACTGCTTCCTCCCACAGACCATGACACAAGTGGGGAGTCGTGCTCTGCTTTCTTCCGGGGCCTGAGTCTCCCACGGAAAATGTTTTGGGACTCCCTTGCCGTTCTCTCACGCAGGCACACAGCAACATGCTTCCAGCCTCGGGAAGGCCTCTTTTCGCTGAAGCAGGAATTCTCTGCAGACTTGTTCCTTCCACTTAGGTGCTTGGCTTTAGGCCTGCTGCAGGCACACACGGGGCAACGGTACCAGCCCCGTAACCCAGGAGGGAGCTGACAGCTGCCTTCTGCACCGGCCTGTTTCTCCATCGAGTTTACGTATGGAACCCGTCCCCAGGCTCTCACCCACAGTGCAGAGTAAACTGCTTCCCCCCACAGACCATGACACCAGTGGGGAGTCGTGCTCGGCCTTCTTCCGGGGCCTGAGTCTCCCGCGGAAAATGGTTGGGGACTCCCTGGCCGTTCTCTCACGCATGCACACAGCAACATGCTTCCAGCCTCGGGAAGGCCTCTTTTCGCGGAAGCAGGAATTCTCCACACACTCGTTCCTTCGACTCAGGGGCTTGGCTTTAGGCCTGCAGGCACACGTACGGGGCAACGGTAACCAGCCTCGTAAACAAGGAGTGAGTTGACAGCTGCCTTCCGCGCCGGCCTGGTTCTGCCTCGATTTTACCTATGGAACCCGCCCCCCAGGCCCTCACCCACACTGCAGCATAAACTGCTTCCTCCCACAGAGAGGTCGGCGGTAGCCAAAGCACGGCTTCTGTACACTGTTGTTTCTTCGAGGTAGAACGCAAGCGATTGGACTTCCGTGCAGAAGTGGGGCCGCAGGGCTAGCTTCCTGAAACAAGTGGGGAGTCGTGTGCTGCCTTCTGCAGCGGCCTGAGGCTCCCACGGAAAATGGTTTGGGACTCCGTTGCAGTGCGCTCACGCATGCGCACAGCAACACGCTTCCAGCCTCAGGAAGGCCTCTTTCCGCTGAAGCAGGAATTCTCTGCAGACTTGTTCCTTCCACTTAGGTGCTTGGCTTTAGGCCTGCTGCAGGCACACACGGGGCAACGGTACCAGCCCCGTAACCCAGGAGGGAGCTGACAGCTGCCTTCTGCACCGGCCTGTTTCTCCATCGAGTTTACGTATGGAACCCGTCCCCAGGCTCTCACCCACAGGGCAGAGTAAACTGCTTCCCCCCACAGACCATGACACCAGTGGGGAGTCGTGCTCGGCCTTCTTCCAGGGCCTGAGTCTCCCGCGGAAAATGGTTGGGGACTCCCTTGCCGTTCTCTCACGCATGCACGCAGCAAAATGCTTCCAGCCTCGGGAAGGCCTCTTTTCGCTGAAGCAGGAATTCTCTACACACTTGTCCCTCCGACTTAGGGGCTTGGCTTTAGGCCTGCAGGCACACCCGGGGCAAGGGGACCGGCCTCCTCCACAAGAGGTGAGTTGAGAGCGGCCTTCCGCACCGGCCTGTTTCTCGCTCCATTTCACGGATGGGGCCCTTTCCCCCGTCTCTCCCACACGAGCACTGTGAAATTCCTCTGGCTTCAGGAACGGCAATGTTAACTAAAGCGCAGGAACCCTCTAGCATTGATTCTTGGGGTTAGTAGCCCGGTAACCAGGCATCCAGGCACCCAGGGCAGGGCAGGGCGGATCTCCGAAAACGACAGCGGAGTCGACAGCAGCCTTCCTTACAGGCCTGCTTCTCACTCCGGGTTCCGTTTGGGTTCCATTTCTCATGCGTTCCCAGAAACACACACGAGATGAAGTTCACGCTCAGGAAGGGCGATCTGTGCCGAGGCACGGGTTCTCTCCAGTGTTGTTCCTTTGCGTCGGGTGGACGGCCCTTAGGACTCCACGCACACGCGGGAGAGCCGACCTAGGTTCCCGAAACAAGAGTTGAGTCGAGGGGTGCCTTCTGCCCATGCTTCTCTCTCCCTCGGAATTCTGCTGGGGCTCACTCCCCGCGTTTGCCCTGAAGCAGAGTTGAAAAGGCTGCCACCCTGTGGAGAGGCATTGAATGAGCTGAAGCCGGGCTTCTTTCCCGGCTTCTTTCTGCCAAATCAGCGTGGAGCCCTTAGCATTCCTAGGCACGCATGGGGCAGTAAGGGTGCGCTTCAGGTAACAAGAGCTGAGTCGAGAGGTGCCTTCTGGCCCGGACTTCTTCTCCCTCGGTTTCACGTGAGGAACCCGTTCCCCAGGCTCTCCCCCCACGGTAGCCTGGAAACTGCTTCCTCCCTCAGAGAGGTGGATGGCAGCTAAAGCACGGTTTCTCTACCGTGTTGTCTCTTCGAGTTCGAACGCTAGCGATTAGGCTTCCATGCGAAAGTGAGGCCGCAGAGCTAGCCTCCTGAAACAGGTGGGGAGTCGTGTGCTGCCTTCGGCCAGGGCCTGAGTCCCACTCGGAAAATGCCTCCGGACTCCCTTGCGGTGCTCTCACGCATTCCCACAGCAAAATGCTTGCACCCTCAGGAACGGCTCTTTTGGCTGAAGCACGGGTTCTCAGCAGAGCTGTTCCTTCGAGTTAGGGGGTTGCCTTCAGGCCTGCACGCACACACGGGGCAACGGTACTAGGCGCGTAAGCAAGAGGTGAGCTGAGAGCTGCCTTCCGCGCCGGCCTTGTTGCTCCCTCGATTTGACGTATGGAACCCGTTCCCCAGGCTCTCAGCTACAGTACACGGTAAACTGCTTCCTCCCACAGACCATGACACAAGTGGGGAGTCGTGCTCTGCTTTCTTCCGGGGCCTGAGTCTCCCACGGAAAATGTTTTGGGACTCCCTTGCCGTTCTCTCACGCATGCACACAGCAACATGCTTCCAGCCTCGGGAAGGCCTCTTTTCGCTGAAGCAGGAATTCTCTGCAGACTTGTTCCTTCCACTTAGGTGCTTGGCTTTAGGCCTGCTGCAGGCACACACGGGGCAACGGTACCAGCCCCGTAACCCAGGAGGGAGCTGACAGCTGCCTTCTGCACCGGCCTGTTTCTCCATCGAGTTTACGTATGGAACCCGTCCCCAGGCTCTCACCCACAGTGCAGAGTAAACTGCTTCCCCCCACAGACCATGACACCAGTGGGGAGTCGTGCTCGGCCTTCTTCCGGGGCCTGAGTCTCCCGCGGAAAATGGTTGGGGACTCCCTGGCCGTTCTCTCACGCATGCACACAGCAACATGCTTCCAGCCTCGGGAAGGCCTCTTTTCGCGGAAGCAGGAATTCTCCACACACTCGTTCCTTCGACTCAGGGGCTTGGCTTTAGGCCTGCAGGCACACGTACGGGGCAACGGTAACCAGCCTCGTAAACAAGGAGTGAGTTGACAGCTGCCTTCCGCGCCGGCCTGGTTCTGCCTCGATTTTACCTATGGAACCCGCCCCCCAGGCCCTCACCCACACTGCAGCATAAACTGCTTCCTCCCACAGAGAGGTCGGCGGTAGCCAAAGCACGGCTTCTGTACACTGTTGTTTCTTCGAGGTAGAACGCAAGCGATTGGACTTCCGTGCAGAAGTGGGGCCGCAGGGCTAGCTTCCTGAAACAAGTGGGGAGTCGTGTGCTGCCTTCTGCAGCGGCCTGAGGCTCCCACGGAAAATGGTTTGGGACTCCGTTGCAGTGCGCTCACGCATGCGCACAGCAACACGCTTCCAGCCTCAGGAAGGCCTCTTTCCGCTGAAGCAGGAATTCTCTGCAGACTTGTTCCTTCCACTTAGGTGCTTGGCTTTAGGCCTGCTGCAGGCACACACGGGGCAACGGTACCAGCCCCGTAACCCAGGAGGGAGCTGACAGCTGCCTTCTGCACCGGCCTGTTTCTCCATCGAGTTTACGTATGGAACCCGTCCCCAGGCTCTCACCCACAGGGCAGAGTAAACTGCTTCCCCCCACAGACCATGACACCAGTGGGGAGTCGTGCTCGGCCTTCTTCCGGGGCCTGAGTCTCCCACGGAAAATGGTTGGGGACTCCCTTGCCGTTCTCTCACGCATGCACGCAGCAAAATGCTTCCAGCCTCGGGAAGGCCTCTTTTCGCTGAAGCAGGAATTCTCCACACACTCGTCCCTCCGACTCAGGGGCTTGGCTTTAGGCCTGCAGGCACACCCGGGGCAAGGGGACCGGCCTCCTCCACAAGAGGTGAGTTGAGAGCGGCCTTCCGCACCGGCCTGTTTCTCGCTCCATTTCACGGATGGGGCCCTTTCCCCCGTCTCTCCCACACGAGCGCTGTGAAATTCCTCTGGCTTCAGGAACGGCAATGTTAACTAAAGCGCAGGAACCCTCTAGCATTGATTCTTGGGGTTAGTAGCCCGGTAACCAGGCATCCAGGCACCCAGGGCAGGGCAGGGCGGATCTCCGAAAACGACAGCGGAGTCGACAGCAGCCTTCCTTACAGGCCTGCTTCTCACTCCGGGTTCCGTTTGGGTTCCATTTCTCATGCGTTCCCAGAAACACACACGAGATGAAGTTCACGCTCAGGAAGGGCGATCTGTGCCGAGGCACGGGTTCTCTCCAGTGTTGTTCCTTTGCGTCGGGTGGACGGCCCTTAGGACTCCACGCACACGCGGGAGAGCCGACCTAGGTTCCCGAAACAAGAGTTGAGTCGAGGGGTGCCTTCTGCCCATGCTTCTCTCTCCCTCGGAATTCTGCTGGGGCTCACTCCCCGCGTTTGCCCTGAAGCAGAGTTGAAAAGGCTGCCACCCTGTGGAGAGGCATTGAATGAGCTGAAGCCGGGCTTCTTTCCCGGCTTCTTTCTGCCAAATCAGCGTGGAGCCCTTAGCATTCCTAGGCACGCATGGGGCAGTAAGGGTGCGCTTCAGGTAACAAGAGCTGAGTCGAGGGGTGCCTTCTGGCCCGGACTTCTTCTCCCTCGGTTTCACGTGAGGAACCCGTTCCCCAGGCTCTCCCCCCACGGTAGCCTGGAAACTGCTTCCTCCCTCAGAGAGGTGGATGGCAGCTAAAGCACGGTTTCTCTACCGTGTTGTCTCTTCGAGTTCGAACGCTAGCGATTAGGCTTCCATGCGAAAGTGAGGCCGCAGAGCTAGCCTCCTGAAACAGGTGGGGAGTCGTGTGCTGCCTTCGGCCAGGGCCTGAGTCCCACTCGGAAAATGCCTCCGGACTCCCTTGCGGTGCTCTCACGCATTCCCACAGCAAAATGCTTGCACCCTCAGGAACGGCTCTTTTGGCTGAAGCACGGGTTCTCAGCAGAGCTGTTCCTTCGAGTTAGGGGGTTGCCTTCAGGCCTGCACGCACACACGGGGCAACGGTACTAGGCGCGTAAGCAAGAGGTGAGCTGAGAGCTGCCTTCCGCGCCGGCCTTGTTGCTCCCTCGATTTGACGTATGGAACCCGTTCCCCAGGCTCTCAGCTACAGTACACGGTAAACTGCTTCCTCCCACAGACCATGACACAAGTGGGGAGTCGTGCTCTGCTTTCTTCCGGGGCCTGAGTCTCCCACGGAAAATGTTTTGGGACTCCCTTGCCGTTCTCTCACGCAGGCACACAGCAACATGCTTCCAGCCTCGGGAAGGCCTCTTTTCGCTGAAGCAGGAATTCTCTGCAGACTTGTTCCTTCCACTTAGGTGCTTGGCTTTAGGCCTGCTGCAGGCACACACGGGGCAACGGTACCAGCCCCGTAACCCAGGAGGGAGCTGACAGCTGCCTTCTGCACCGGCCTGTTTCTCCATCGAGTTTACGTATGGAACCCGTCCCCAGGCTCTCACCCACAGTGCAGAGTAAACTGCTTCCCCCCACAGACCATGACACCAGTGGGGAGTCGTGCTCGGCCTTCTTCCGGGGCCTGAGTCTCCCGCGGAAAATGGTTGGGGACTCCCTGGCCGTTCTCTCACGCATGCACACAGCAACATGCTTCCAGCCTCGGGAAGGCCTCTTTTCGCGGAAGCAGGAATTCTCCACACACTCGTTCCTTCGACTCAGGGGCTTGGCTTTAGGCCTGCAGGCACACGTACGGGGCAACGGTAACCAGCCTCGTAAACAAGGAGTGAGTTGACAGCTGCCTTCCGCGCCGGCCTGGTTCTGCCTCGATTTTACCTATGGAACCCGCCCCCCAGGCCCTCACCCACACTGCAGCATAAACTGCTTCCTCCCACAGAGAGGTCGGCGGTAGCCAAAGCACGGCTTCTGTACACTGTTGTTTCTTCGAGGTAGAACGCAAGCGATTGGACTTCCGTGCAGAAGTGGGGCCGCAGGGCTAGCTTCCTGAAACAAGTGGGGAGTCGTGTGCTGCCTTCTGCAGCGGCCTGAGGCTCCCACGGGAAATGGTTTGGGACTCCGTTGCAGTGCGCTCACGCATGCGCACAGCAACACGCTTCCAGCCTCAGGAAGGCCTCTTTCCGCTGAAGCAGGAATTCTCTGCAGACTTGTTCCTTCCACTTAGGTGCTTGGCTTTAGGCCTGCTGCAGGCACACACGGGGCAACGGTACCAGCCCCGTAACCCAGGAGGGAGCTGACAGCTGCCTTCTGCACCGGCCTGTTTCTCCATCGAGTTTACGTATGGAACCCGTCCCCAGGCTCTCACCCACAGTGCAGAGTAAACTGCTTCCCCCCACAGACCATGACACCAGTGGGGAGTCGTGCTCGGCCTTCTTCCGGGGCCTGAGTCTCCCGCGGAAAATGGTTGGAGACTCCCTTGCCGTTCTCTCACGCATGCACGCAGCAACATGCTTCCAGCCTCGGGAAGGCCTCTTTTCGCGGAAGCAGGAATTCTCCACACACTCGTTCCTCCGACTCAGGGGCTTGGCTTTAGGCCTGCAGGCACACCCGGGGCAAGGGGACCGGCCTCCTCCACAAGAGGTGAGTTGAGAGCGGCCTTCCGCACCGGCCTGTTTCTCGCTCCATTTCACGGATGGGGCCCTTTCCCCCGTCTCTCCCACACGAGCACTGTGAAATTCCTCTGGCTTCAGGAACGGCAATGTTAACTAAAGCGCAGGAACCCTCTAGCATTGATTCTTGGGGTTAGTAGCCCGGTAACCAGGCATCCAGGCACCCAGGGCAGGGCAGGGCGGATCTCCGAAAACGACAGCGGAGTCGACAGCAGCCTTCCTTACAGGCCTGCTTCTCACTCCGGGTTCCGTTTGGGTTCCATTTCTCATGCGTTCCCAGAAACACACACGAGATGAAGTTCACGCTCAGGAAGGGCGATCTGTGCCGAGGCACGGGTTCTCTCCAGTGTTGTTCCTTTGCGTCGGGTGGACGGCCCTTAGGACTCCACGCACACGCGGGAGAGCCGACCTAGGTTCCCGAAACAAGAGTTGAGTCGAGGGGTGCCTTCTGCCCATGCTTCTCTCTCCCTCGGAATTCTGCTGGGGCTCACTCCCCGCGTTTGCCCTGAAGCAGAGTTGAAAAGGCTGCCACCCTGTGGAGAGGCATTGAATGAGCTGAAGCCGGGCTTCTTTCCCGGCTTCTTTCTGCCAAATCAGCGTGGAGCCCTTAGCATTCCTAGGCACGCATGGGGCAGTAAGGGTGCGCTTCAGGTAACAAGAGCTGAGTCGAGAGGTGCCTTCTGGCCCGGACTTCTTCTCCCTCGGTTTCACGTGAGGAACCCGTTCCCCAGGCTCTCCCCCCACGGTAGCCTGGAAACTGCTTCCTCCCTCAGAGAGGTGGATGGCAGCTAAAGCACGGTTTCTCTACCGTGTTGTCTCTTCGAGTTCGAACGCTAGCGATTAGGCTTCCATGCGAAAGTGAGGCCGCAGAGCTAGCCTCCTGAAACAGGTGGGGAGTCGTGTGCTGCCTTCGGCCAGGGCCTGAGTCCCACTCGGAAAATGCCTCCGGACTCCCTTGCGGTGCTCTCACGCATTCCCACAGCAAAATGCTTGCACCCTCAGGAACGGCTCTTTTGGCTGAAGCACGGGTTCTCAGCAGAGCTGTTCCTTCGAGTTAGGGGGTTGCCTTCAGGCCTGCACGCACACACGGGGCAACGGTACTAGGCGCGTAAGCAAGAGGTGAGCTGAGAGCTGCCTTCCGCGCCGGCCTTGTTGCTCCCTCGATTTGACGTATGGAACCCGTTCCCCAGGCTCTCAGCTACAGTACACGGTAAACTGCTTCCTCCCACAGACCATGACACAAGTGGGGAGTCGTGCTCTGCTTTCTTCCGGGGCCTGAGTCTCCCACGGAAAATGTTTTGGGACTCCCTTGCCGTTCTCTCACGCAGGCACACAGCAACATGCTTCCAGCCTCGGGAAGGCCTCTTTTCGCTGAAGCAGGAATTCTCTGCAGACTTGTTCCTTCCACTTAGGTGCTTGGCTTTAGGCCTGCTGCAGGCACACACGGGGCAACGGTACCAGCCCCGTAACCCAGGAGGGAGCTGACAGCTGCCTTCTGCACCGGCCTGTTTCTCCATCGAGTTTACGTATGGAACCCGTCCCCAGGCTCTCACCCACAGTGCAGAGTAAACTGCTTCCCCCCACAGACCATGACACCAGTGGGGAGTCGTGCTCGGCCTTCTTCCGGGGCCTGAGTCTCCCGCGGAAAATGGTTGGGGACTCCCTGGCCGTTCTCTCACGCATGCACACAGCAACATGCTTCCAGCCTCGGGAAGGCCTCTTTTCGCGGAAGCAGGAATTCTCCACACACTCGTTCCTTCGACTCAGGGGCTTGGCTTTAGGCCTGCAGGCACACGTACGGGGCAACGGTAACCAGCCTCGTAAACAAGGAGTGAGTTGACAGCTGCCTTCCGCGCCGGCCTGGTTCTGCCTCGATTTTACCTATGGAACCCGCCCCCCAGGCCCTCACCCACACTGCAGCATAAACTGCTTCCTCCCACAGAGAGGTCGGCGGTAGCCAAAGCACGGCTTCTGTACACTGTTGTTTCTTCGAGGTAGAACGCAAGCGATTGGACTTCCGTGCAGAAGTGGGGCCGCAGGGCTAGCTTCCTGAAACAAGTGGGGAGTCGTGTGCTGCCTTCTGCAGCGGCCTGAGGCTCCCACGGAAAATGGTTTGGGACTCCGTTGCAGTGCGCTCACGCATGCGCACAGCAACACGCTTCCAGCCTCAGGAAGGCCTCTTTCCGCTGAAGCAGGAATTCTCTGCAGACTTGTTCCTTCCACTTAGGTGCTTGGCTTTAGGCCTGCTGCAGGCACACACGGGGCAACGGTACCAGCCCCGTAACCCAGGAGGGAGCTGACAGCTGCCTTCTGCACCGGCCTGTTTCTCCATCGAGTTTACGTATGGAACCCGTCCCCAGGCTCTCACCCACAGGGCAGAGTAAACTGCTTCCCCCCACAGACCATGACACCAGTGGGGAGTCGTGCTCGGCCTTCTTCCGGGGCCTGAGTCTCCCGCGGAAAATGGTTGGAGACTCCCTTGCCGTTCTCTCACGCATGCACGCAGCAACATGCTTCCAGCCTCGGGAAGGCCTCTTTTCGCGGAAGCAGGAATTCTCCACACACTCGTTCCTCCGACTCAGGGGCTTGGCTTTAGGCCTGCAGGCACACCCGGGGCAAGGGGACCGGCCTCCTCCACAAGAGGTGAGTTGAGAGCGGCCTTCCGCACCGGCCTGTTTCTCGCTCCATTTCACGGATGGGGCCCTTTCCCCCGTCTCTCCCACACGAGCACTGTGAAATTCCTCTGGCTTCAGGAACGGCAATGTTAACTAAAGCGCAGGAACCCTCTAGCATTGATTCTTGGGGTTAGTAGCCCGGTAACCAGGCATCCAGGCACCCAGGGCAGGGCAGGGCGGATCTCCGAAAACGACAGCGGAGTCGACAGCAGCCTTCCTTACAGGCCTGCTTCTCACTCCGGGTTCCGTTTGGGTTCCATTTCTCATGCGTTCCCAGAAACACACACGAGATGAAGTTCACGCTCAGGAAGGGCGATCTGTGCCGAGGCACGGGTTCTCTCCAGTGTTGTTCCTTTGCGTCGGGTGGACGGCCCTTAGGACTCCACGCACACGCGGGAGAGCCGACCTAGGTTCCCGAAACAAGAGTTGAGTCGAGGGGTGCCTTCTGCCCATGCTTCTCTCTCCCTCGGAATTCTGCTGGGGCTCACTCCCCGCGTTTGCCCTGAAGCAGAGTTGAAAAGGCTGCCACCCTGTGGAGAGGCATTGAATGAGCTGAAGCCGGGCTTCTTTCCCGGCTTCTTTCTGCCAAATCAGCGTGGAGCCCTTAGCATTCCTAGGCACGCATGGGGCAGTAAGGGTGCGCTTCAGGTAACAAGAGCTGAGTCGAGAGGTGCCTTCTGGCCCGGACTTCTTCTCCCTCGGTTTCACGTGAGGAACCCGTTCCCCAGGCTCTCCCCCCACGGTAGCCTGGAAACTGCTTCCTCCCTCAGAGAGGTGGATGGCAGCTAAAGCACGGTTTCTCTACCGTGTTGTCTCTTCGAGTTCGAACGCTAGCGATTAGGCTTCCATGCGAAAGTGAGGCCGCAGAGCTAGCCTCCTGAAACAGGTGGGGAGTCGTGTGCTGCCTTCGGCCAGGGCCTGAGTCCCACTCGGAAAATGCCTCCGGACTCCCTTGCGGTGCTCTCACGCATTCCCACAGCAAAATGCTTGCACCCTCAGGAACGGCTCTTTTGGCTGAAGCACGGGTTCTCAGCAGAGCTGTTCCTTCGAGTTAGGGGGTTGCCTTCAGGCCTGCACGCACACACGGGGCAACGGTACTAGGCGCGTAAGCAAGAGGTGAGCTGAGAGCTGCCTTCCGCGCCGGCCTTGTTGCTCCCTCGATTTGACGTATGGAACCCGTTCCCCAGGCTCTCAGCTACAGTACACGGTAAACTGCTTCCTCCCACAGACCATGACACAAGTGGGGAGTCGTGCTCTGCTTTCTTCCGGGGCCTGAGTCTCCCACGGAAAATGTTTTGGGACTCCCTTGCCGTTCTCTCACGCAGGCACACAGCAACATGCTTCCAGCCTCGGGAAGGCCTCTTTTCGCTGAAGCAGGAATTCTCTGCAGACTTGTTCCTTCCACTTAGGTGCTTGGCTTTAGGCCTGCTGCAGGCACACACGGGGCAACGGTACCAGCCCCGTAACCCAGGAGGGAGCTGACAGCTGCCTTCTGCACCGGCCTGTTTCTCCATCGAGTTTACGTATGGAACCCGTCCCCAGGCTCTCACCCACAGTGCAGAGTAAACTGCTTCCCCCCACAGACCATGACACCAGTGGGGAGTCGTGCTCGGCCTTCTTCCGGGGCCTGAGTCTCCCGCGGAAAATGGTTGGGGACTCCCTGGCCGTTCTCTCACGCATGCACACAGCAACATGCTTCCAGCCTCGGGAAGGCCTCTTTTCGCGGAAGCAGGAATTCTCCACACACTCGTTCCTTCGACTCAGGGGCTTGGCTTTAGGCCTGCAGGCACACGTACGGGGCAACGGTAACCAGCCTCGTAAACAAGGAGTGAGTTGACAGCTGCCTTCCGCGCCGGCCTGGTTCTGCCTCGATTTTACCTATGGAACCCGCCCCCCAGGCCCTCACCCACACTGCAGCATAAACTGCTTCCTCCCACAGAGAGGTCGGCGGTAGCCAAAGCACGGCTTCTGTACACTGTTGTTTCTTCGAGGTAGAACGCAAGCGATTGGACTTCCGTGCAGAAGTGGGGCCGCAGGGCTAGCTTCCTGAAACAAGTGGGGAGTCGTGTGCTGCCTTCTGCAGCGGCCTGAGGCTCCCACGGAAAATGGTTTGGGACTCCGTTGCAGTGCGCTCACGCATGCGCACAGCAACACGCTTCCAGCCTCAGGAAGGCCTCTTTCCGCTGAAGCAGGAATTCTCTGCAGACTTGTTCCTTCCACTTAGGTGCTTGGCTTTAGGCCTGCTGCAGGCACACACGGGGCAACGGTACCAGCCCCGTAACCCAGGAGGGAGCTGACAGCTGCCTTCTGCACCGGCCTGTTTCTCCATCGAGTTTACGTATGGAACCCGTCCCCAGGCTCTCACCCACAGTGCAGAGTAAACTGCTTCCCCCCACAGACCATGACACCAGTGGGGAGTCGTGCTCGGCCTTCTTCCGGGGCCTGAGTCTCCCGCGGAAAATGGTTGGAGACTCCCTTGCCGTTCTCTCACGCATGCACGCAGCAACATGCTTCCAGCCTCGGGAAGGCCTCTTTTCGCGGAAGCAGGAATTCTCCACACACTCGTTCCTCCGACTCAGGGGCTTGGCTTTAGGCCTGCAGGCACACCCGGGGCAAGGGGACCGGCCTCCTCCACAAGAGGTGAGTTGAGAGCGGCCTTCCGCACCGGCCTGTTTCTCGCTCCATTTCACGGATGGGGCCCTTTCCCCCGTCTCTCCCACACGAGCACTGTGAAATTCCTCTGGCTTCAGGAACGGCAATGTTAACTAAAGCGCAGGAACCCTCTAGCATTGATTCTTGGGGTTAGTAGCCCGGTAACCAGGCATCCAGGCACCCAGGGCAGGGCAGGGCGGATCTCCGAAAACGACAGCGGAGTCGACAGCAGCCTTCCTTACAGGCCTGCTTCTCACTCCGGGTTCCGTTTGGGTTCCATTTCTCATGCGTTCCCAGAAACACACACGAGATGAAGTTCACGCTCAGGAAGGGCGATCTGTGCCGAGGCACGGGTTCTCTCCAGTGTTGTTCCTTTGCGTCGGGTGGACGGCCCTTAGGACTCCACGCACACGCGGGAGAGCCGACCTAGGTTCCCGAAACAAGAGTTGAGTCGAGGGGTGCCTTCTGCCCATGCTTCTCTCTCCCTCGGAATTCTGCTGGGGCTCACTCCCCGCGTTTGCCCTGAAGCAGAGTTGAAAAGGCTGCCACCCTGTGGAGAGGCATTGAATGAGCTGAAGCCGGGCTTCTTTCCCGGCTTCTTTCTGCCAAATCAGCGTGGAGCCCTTAGCATTCCTAGGCACGCATGGGGCAGTAAGGGTGCGCTTCAGGTAACAAGAGCTGAGTCGAGAGGTGCCTTCTGGCCCGGACTTCTTCTCCCTCGGTTTCACGTGAGGAACCCGTTCCCCAGGCTCTCCCCCCACGGTAGCCTGGAAACTGCTTCCTCCCTCAGAGAGGTGGATGGCAGCTAAAGCACGGTTTCTCTACCGTGTTGTCTCTTCGAGTTCGAACGCTAGCGATTAGGCTTCCATGCGAAAGTGAGGCCGCAGAGCTAGCCTCCTGAAACAGGTGGGGAGTCGTGTGCTGCCTTCGGCCAGGGCCTGAGTCCCACTCGGAAAATGCCTCCGGACTCCCTTGCGGTGCTCTCACGCATTCCCACAGCAAAATGCTTGCACCCTCAGGAACGGCTCTTTTGGCTGAAGCACGGGTTCTCAGCAGAGCTGTTCCTTCGAGTTAGGGGGTTGCCTTCAGGCCTGCACGCACACACGGGGCAACGGTACTAGGCGCGTAAGCAAGAGGTGAGCTGAGAGCTGCCTTCCGCGCCGGCCTTGTTGCTCCCTCGATTTGACGTATGGAACCCGTTCCCCAGGCTCTCAGCTACAGTACACGGTAAACTGCTTCCTCCCACAGACCATGACACAAGTGGGGAGTCGTGCTCTGCTTTCTTCCGGGGCCTGAGTCTCCCACGGAAAATGTTTTGGGACTCCCTTGCCGTTCTCTCACGCAGGCACACAGCAACATGCTTCCAGCCTCGGGAAGGCCTCTTTTCGCTGAAGCAGGAATTCTCTGCAGACTTGTTCCTTCCACTTAGGTGCTTGGCTTTAGGCCTGCTGCAGGCACACACGGGGCAACGGTACCAGCCCCGTAACCCAGGAGGGAGCTGACAGCTGCCTTCTGCACCGGCCTGTTTCTCCATCGAGTTTACGTATGGAACCCGTCCCCAGGCTCTCACCCACAGTGCAGAGTAAACTGCTTCCCCCCACAGACCATGACACCAGTGGGGAGTCGTGCTCGGCCTTCTTCCGGGGCCTGAGTCTCCCGCGGAAAATGGTTGGGGACTCCCTGGCCGTTCTCTCACGCATGCACACAGCAACATGCTTCCAGCCTCGGGAAGGCCTCTTTTCGCGGAAGCAGGAATTCTCCACACACTCGTTCCTTCGACTCAGGGGCTTGGCTTTAGGCCTGCAGGCACACGTACGGGGCAACGGTAACCAGCCTCGTAAACAAGGAGTGAGTTGACAGCTGCCTTCCGCGCCGGCCTGGTTCTGCCTCGATTTTACCTATGGAACCCGCCCCCCAGGCCCTCACCCACACTGCAGCATAAACTGCTTCCTCCCACAGAGAGGTCGGCGGTAGCCAAAGCACGGCTTCTGTACACTGTTGTTTCTTCGAGGTAGAACGCAAGCGATTGGACTTCCGTGCAGAAGTGGGGCCGCAGGGCTAGCTTCCTGAAACAAGTGGGGAGTCGTGTGCTGCCTTCTGCAGCGGCCTGAGGCTCCCACGGAAAATGGTTTGGGACTCCGTTGCAGTGCGCTCACGCATGCGCACAGCAACACGCTTCCAGCCTCAGGAAGGCCTCTTTCCGCTGAAGCAGGAATTCTCTGCAGACTTGTTCCTTCCACTTAGGTGCTTGGCTTTAGGCCTGCTGCAGGCACACACGGGGCAACGGTACCAGCCCCGTAACCCAGGAGGGAGCTGACAGCTGCCTTCTGCACCGGCCTGTTTCTCCATCGAGTTTACGTATGGAACCCGTCCCCAGGCTCTCACCCACAGTGCAGAGTAAACTGCTTCCCCCCACAGACCATGACACCAGTGGGGAGTCGTGCTCGGCCTTCTTCCGGGGCCTGAGTCTCCCGCGGAAAATGGTTGGAGACTCCCTTGCCGTTCTCTCACGCATGCACGCAGCAACATGCTTCCAGCCTCGGGAAGGCCTCTTTTCGCGGAAGCAGGAATTCTCCACACACTCGTTCCTCCGACTCAGGGGCTTGGCTTTAGGCCTGCAGGCACACCCGGGGCAAGGGGACCGGCCTCCTCCACAAGAGGTGAGTTGAGAGCGGCCTTCCGCACCGGCCTGTTTCTCGCTCCATTTCACGGATGGGGCCCTTTCCCCCGTCTCTCCCACACGAGCACTGTGAAATTCCTCTGGCTTCAGGAACGGCAATGTTAACTAAAGCGCAGGAACCCTCTAGCATTGATTCTTGGGGTTAGTAGCCCGGTAACCAGGCATCCAGGCACCCAGGGCAGGGCAGGGCGGATCTCCGAAAACGACAGCGGAGTCGACAGCAGCCTTCCTTACAGGCCTGCTTCTCACTCCGGGTTCCGTTTGGGTTCCATTTCTCATGCGTTCCCAGAAACACACACGAGATGAAGTTCACGCTCAGGAAGGGCGATCTGTGCCGAGGCACGGGTTCTCTCCAGTGTTGTTCCTTTGCGTCGGGTGGACGGCCCTTAGGACTCCACGCACACGCGGGAGAGCCGACCTAGGTTCCCGAAACAAGAGTTGAGTCGAGGGGTGCCTTCTGCCCATGCTTCTCTCTCCCTCGGAATTCTGCTGGGGCTCACTCCCCGCGTTTGCCCTGAAGCAGAGTTGAAAAGGCTGCCACCCTGTGGAGAGGCATTGAATGAGCTGAAGCCGGGCTTCTTTCCCGGCTTCTTTCTGCCAAATCAGCGTGGAGCCCTTAGCATTCCTAGGCACGCATGGGGCAGTAAGGGTGCGCTTCAGGTAACAAGAGCTGAGTCGAGAGGTGCCTTCTGGCCCGGACTTCTTCTCCCTCGGTTTCACGTGAGGAACCCGTTCCCCAGGCTCTCCCCCCACGGTAGCCTGGAAACTGCTTCCTCCCTCAGAGAGGTGGATGGCAGCTAAAGCACGGTTTCTCTACCGTGTTGTCTCTTCGAGTTCGAACGCTAGCGATTAGGCTTCCATGCGAAAGTGAGGCCGCAGAGCTAGCCTCCTGAAACAGGTGGGGAGTCGTGTGCTGCCTTCGGCCAGGGCCTGAGTCCCACTCGGAAAATGCCTCCGGACTCCCTTGCGGTGCTCTCACGCATTCCCACAGCAAAATGCTTGCACCCTCAGGAACGGCTCTTTTGGCTGAAGCACGGGTTCTCAGCAGAGCTGTTCCTTCGAGTTAGGGGGTTGCCTTCAGGCCTGCACGCACACACGGGGCAACGGTACTAGGCACGTAAGCAAGAGGTGAGCTGAGAGCTGCCTTCCGCGCCGGCCTTGTTGCTCCCTCGATTTGACGTATGGAACCCGTTCCCCAGGCTCTCAGCTACAGTACACGGTAAACTGCTTCCTCCCACAGACCATGACACAAGTGGGGAGTCGTGCTCTGCTTTCTTCCGGGGCCTGAGTCTCCCACGGAAAATGTTTTGGGACTCCCTTGCCGTTCTCTCACGCAGGCACACAGCAACATGCTTCCAGCCTCGGGAAGGCCTCTTTTCGCTGAAGCAGGAATTCTCTGCAGACTTGTTCCTTCCACTTAGGTGCTTGGCTTTAGGCCTGCTGCAGGCACACACGGGGCAACGGTACCAGCCCCGTAACCCAGGAGGGAGCTGACAGCTGCCTTCTGCACCGGCCTGTTTCTCCATCGAGTTTACGTATGGAACCCGTCCCCAGGCTCTCACCCACAGGGCAGAGTAAACTGCTTCCCCCCACAGACCATGACACCAGTGGGGAGTCGTGCTCGGCCTTCTTCCGGGGCCTGAGTCTCCCGCGGAAAATGGTTGGGGACTCCCTGGCCGTTCTCTCACGCATGCACACAGCAACATGCTTCCAGCCTCGGGAAGGCCTCTTTTCGCGGAAGCAGGAATTCTCCACACACTCGTTCCTTCGACTCAGGGGCTTGGCTTTAGGCCTGCAGGCACACGTACGGGGCAACGGTAACCAGCCTCGTAAACAAGGAGTGAGTTGACAGCTGCCTTCCGCGCCGGCCTGGTTCTGCCTCGATTTTACCTATGGAACCCGCCCCCCAGGCCCTCACCCACACTGCAGCATAAACTGCTTCCTCCCACAGAGAGGTCGGCGGTAGCCAAAGCACGGCTTCTGTACACTGTTGTTTCTTCGAGGTAGAACGCAAGCGATTGGACTTCCGTGCAGAAGTGGGGCCGCAGGGCTAGCTTCCTGAAACAAGTGGGGAGTCGTGTGCTGCCTTCTGCAGCGGCCTGAGGCTCCCACGGAAAATGGTTTGGGACTCCGTTGCAGTGCGCTCACGCATGCGCACAGCAACACGCTTCCAGCCTCAGGAAGGCCTCTTTCCGCTGAAGCAGGAATTCTCTGCAGACTTGTTCCTTCCACTTAGGTGCTTGGCTTTAGGCCTGCTGCAGGCACACACGGGGCAACGGTACCAGCCCCGTAACCCAGGAGGGAGCTGACAGCTGCCTTCTGCACCGGCCTGTTTCTCCATCGAGTTTACGTATGGAACCCGTCCCCAGGCTCTCACCCACAGGGCAGAGTAAACTGCTTCCCCCCACAGACCATGACACCAGTGGGGAGTCGTGCTCGGCCTTCTTCCGGGGCCTGAGTCTCCCGCGGAAAATGGTTGGAGACTCCCTTGCCGTTCTCTCACGCATGCACGCAGCAACATGCTTCCAGCCTCGGGAAGGCCTCTTTTCGCGGAAGCAGGAATTCTCCACACACTCGTTCCTCCGACTCAGGGGCTTGGCTTTAGGCCTGCAGGCACACCCGGGGCAAGGGGACCGGCCTCCTCCACAAGAGGTGAGTTGAGAGCGGCCTTCCGCACCGGCCTGTTTCTCGCTCCATTTCACGGATGGGGCCCTTTCCCCCGTCTCTCCCACACGAGCACTGTGAAATTCCTCTGGCTTCAGGAACGGCAATGTTAACTAAAGCGCAGGAACCCTCTAGCATTGATTCTTGGGGTTAGTAGCCCGGTAACCAGGCATCCAGGCACCCAGGGCAGGGCAGGGCGGATCTCCGAAAACGACAGCGGAGTCGACAGCAGCCTTCCTTACAGGCCTGCTTCTCACTCCGGGTTCCGTTTGGGTTCCATTTCTCATGCGTTCCCAGAAACACACACGAGATGAAGTTCACGCTCAGGAAGGGCGATCTGTGCCGAGGCACGGGTTCTCTCCAGTGTTGTTCCTTTGCGTCGGGTGGACGGCCCTTAGGACTCCACGCACACGCGGGAGAGCCGACCTAGGTTCCCGAAACAAGAGTTGAGTCGAGGGGTGCCTTCTGCCCATGCTTCTCTCTCCCTCGGAAT
>NW_026991961.1:0-54971 GCF_029215605.1 Mirounga angustirostris | reverse complement strand
CACCTCTCCACTCAGCTGCTGTCACCTGGAGCTAACACTACCGCTCCAGGTGTGCACAGGAATGCTAAGTGCTCCACACTGGTTTGGCAGGGAGAAGCCGCTAAAGAAGCCCAGCTTCAGCTCCTTCGCCTCGCCACAGGGTGGCGGCCATTTTCCCCTCTGCTGGAGTGCAAGCCTGGGGAGGGAGTCCCAGCTGGGTTCCGGGGGAGAAATCAGCATGGGCAGAGGGCACCCTGTCGCCTCCACTCTTGTTTCGGGAAACTCGATCGGCTCTCCCGTGTGTGCGTGGAGTGCTAAGTGCCATCCAGCCAACGCCGAGGAACGAACCTGGAGAGAACGCGGGCCTCAGCACAGACGGCCCTTCCTGAGCCGGGACGTCACCTATGGGGTGCTTTTGTGAAAGCATGAGGAATGGAACCTAAACGTGACTCGGAGTGAGAAGCAGGCCTGTCAGGAAGGCTGCTGTCGACTCACGCCTTGTTTTAGGAGCTGAGCCCTGCTGCACCCTGTGTGCCTGGATGCCTAGTTCCCAGGCTGCTAAGAGCAAGGGTGAATGCTATAGAAGGACTGCGCTCTAGTTGACAGGGCCGTTCCTGAAGCCAGAGGCATTTTACAGTGCTCGTGTTGGAGAGACGGGGGACAGGGTCCCCTGCGTGAAATGGAGCGAGAAAGGGGCCGGTGCGCAAGGCAGCTCTCCACTCACCTCTCCTTTCTGAGGCTACTCCCCTGGCCCCGGGCGCGCCCGCAGGCCTCAAGCCAACCCCCTAACTCAAAGGAACCACCCTGTAGAGAATTCCCGCTTCGGCTACAAGAGCCAGGCCGGAGGCTGGAAGCGTTGTGCTGGGTGCACGCGTGAGCGCCCGGCAAGGGAGGCCCAAACCGCGTTCCGTGTGAGACGCAGGCCCCGGCAGAAGGCAGCACGCGACTCCCCGCTTGTTGCAGGAAGCGAGCACTGCGGCCCCGCTTTTGCATGGAAGTCTAACCGCAAGCGTTCTAACTCCAAGCAGCAACACTGCAGAGACACCGTGCTTTAGCTACCGTCGACCTCTGTGTGGGAGGAAGCAGTTGAGGGGGTCCTGTGGGTGAGGGGGCCCGGGGCCGGGCTCCATTCCGTAAGGCCGGGGGTGGGGGGGTGGGGGGGTGGGGGGGTGCGGGGGAGACAGGCCGGAGAGCAGGGAGCTCTCCCCTCACACCAGGCCTCTGGGGCTGGTACCGTTGCCCCGGGGGGTGCGTGCAGGCTGAAGGACAGCCACCCCACTCGAAGGGAAACCTCGGTAGAGGACGCGTGCCCCAGCTAAAACAGCCGCTCCCGAGGGTGGAGGCATTTGGTTGGGTGCGTGCGTTGGAGCACTGCAAGGGAGTCCCAAACCTAACGCCGAGGGAGCCGCCGGCTGCTGCACAAGGCAGCCCCCGACTCCCCCACTTGTTTCATGAAGCTAGCACCGAGGCCCCGCTTTCGCATGGAAGCCTGATCGCCTGCGCTCTACCTCCAAGAAACAACAGTGTACGGAAACCGTGCTTTCGCTACCATCCACCGCTCTGAGGGGGACGGAGCAGTTTCCCGGCTACCGTGGGTGAGCGCCTGGGGAACGGGCTCCTCCCGTGCCGCCACCGAGGGAGAAGCAGCCCGGGCCGGGAAGGCACCTCTCCACTCAGCTGCTGTCACCTGGAGCTAACACTACCGCTCCAGGTGTGCACAGGAATGCTAAGTGCTCCACACTGGTTTGGCAGGGAGAAGCCGCTAAAGAAGCCCAGCTTCAGCTCCTTCGCCTCGCCACAGGGTGGCGGCCATTTTCCCCTCTGCTGGAGTGCAAGCCTGGGGAGGGAGTCCCAGCTGGGTTCCGGGGGAGAAATCAGCATGGGCAGAGGGCACCCTGTCGCCTCCACTCTTGTTTCGGGAAACTCGATCGGCTCTCCCGTGTGTGCGTGGAGTGCTAAGTGCCATCCAGCCAACGCCGAGGAACGAACCTGGAGAGAACGCGGGCCTCAGCACAGACGGCCCTTCCTGAGCCGGGACGTCACCTATGGGGTGCTTTTGTGAAAGCATGAGGAATGGAACCTAAACGTGACTCGGAGTGAGAAGCAGGCCTGTCAGGAAGGCTGCTGTCGACTCACGCCTTGTTTTAGGAGCTGAGCCCTGCTGCACCCTGTGTGCCTGGATGCCTAGTTCCCAGGCTGCTAAGAGCAAGGGTGAATGCTATAGAAGGACTGCGCTCTAGTTGACAGGGCCGTTCCTGAAGCCAGAGGCATTTTACAGTGCTCGTGTTGGAGAGACGGGGGACAGGGTCCCCTGCGTGAAATGGAGCGAGAAAGGGGCCGGTGCGCAAGGCAGCTCTCCACTCACCTCTCCTTTCTGAGGCTACTCCCCTGGCCCCGGGCGCGCCCGCAGGCCTCAAGCCAACCCCCTAACTCAAAGGAACCACCCTGTAGAGAATTCCCGCTTCGGCTACAAGAGCCAGGCCGGAGGCTGGAAGCGTTGTGCTGGGTGCACGCGTGAGCGCCCGGCAAGGGAGGCCCAAACCGCGTTCCGTGTGAGACGCAGGCCCCGGCAGAAGGCAGCACGCGACTCCCCGCTTGTTGCAGGAAGCGAGCACTGCGGCCCCGCTTTTGCATGGAAGTCTAACCGCAAGCGTTCTAACTCCAAGCAGCAACACTGCAGAGACACCGTGCTTTAGCTACCGTCGACCTCTGTGTGGGAGGAAGCAGTTGAGGGGGTCCTGTGGGTGAGGGGGCCCGGGGCCGGGCTCCATTCCGTAAGGCCGGGGGTGGGGGGGTGGGGGGGTGGGGGGGTGGGGGGGTGCGGGGGAGACAGGCCGGAGAGCAGGGAGCTCTCCCCTCACACCAGGCCTCTGGGGCTGGTACCGTTGCCCCGGGGGGTGCGTGCAGGCTGAAGGACAGCCACCCCACTCGAAGGGAAACCTCGGTAGAGGACGCGTGCCCCAGCTAAAACAGCCGCTCCCGAGGGTGGAGGCATTTGGTTGGGTGCGTGCGTTGGAGCACTGCAAGGGAGTCCCAAACCTAACGCCGAGGGAGCCGCCGGCTGCTGCACAAGGCAGCCCCCGACTCCCCCACTTGTTTCATGAAGCTAGCACCGAGGCCCCGCTTTCGCATGGAAGCCTGATCGCCTGCGCTCTACCTCCAAGAAACAACAGTGTACGGAAACCGTGCTTTCGCTACCATCCACCGCTCTGAGGGGGACGGAGCAGTTTCCCGGCTACCGTGGGTGAGCGCCTGGGGAACGGGCTCCTCCCGTGCCGCCACCGAGGGAGAAGCAGCCCGGGCCGGGAAGGCACCTCTCCACTCAGCTGCTGTCACCTGGAGCTAACACTACCGCTCCAGGTGTGCACAGGAATGCTAAGTGCTCCACACTGGTTTGGCAGGGAGAAGCCGCTAAAGAAGCCCAGCTTCAGCTCCTTCGCCTCGCCACAGGGTGGCGGCCATTTTCCCCTCTGCTGGAGTGCAAGCCTGGGGAGGGAGTCCCAGCTGGGTTCCGGGGGAGAAATCAGCATGGGCAGAGGGCACCCTGTCGCCTCCACTCTTGTTTCGGGAAACTCGATCGGCTCTCCCGTGTGTGCGTGGAGTGCTAAGTGCCATCCAGCCAACGCCGAGGAACGAACCTGGAGAGAACGCGGGCCTCAGCACAGACGGCCCTTCCTGAGCCGGGACGTCACCTATGGGGTGCTTTTGTGAAAGCATGAGGAATGGAACCTAAACGTGACTCGGAGTGAGAAGCAGGCCTGTCAGGAAGGCTGCTGTCGACTCACGCCTTGTTTTAGGAGCTGAGCCCTGCTGCACCCTGTGTGCCTGGATGCCTAGTTCCCAGGCTGCTAAGAGCAAGGGTGAATGCTATAGAAGGACTGCGCTCTAGTTGACAGGGCCGTTCCTGAAGCCAGAGGCATTTTACAGTGCTCGTGTTGGAGAGACGGGGGACAGGGTCCCCTGCGTGAAATGGAGCGAGAAAGGGGCCGGTGCGCAAGGCAGCTCTCCACTCACCTCTCCTTTCTGAGGCTACTCCCCTGGCCCCGGGCGCGCCCGCAGGCCTCAAGCCAACCCCCTAACTCAAAGGAACCACCCTGTAGAGAATTCCCGCTTCGGCTACAAGAGCCAGGCCGGAGGCTGGAAGCGTTGTGCTGGGTGCACGCGTGAGCGCCCGGCAAGGGAGGCCCAAACCGCGTTCCGTGTGAGACGCAGGCCCCGGCAGAAGGCAGCACGCGACTCCCCGCTTGTTGCAGGAAGCGAGCACTGCGGCCCCGCTTTTGCATGGAAGTCTAACCGCAAGCGTTCTAACTCCAAGCAGCAACACGGCAGAGACACCGTGCTTTAGCTACCGTCGACCTCTGTGTGGGAGGAAGCAGTTGAGGGGGTCCTGTGGGTGAGGGGGCCCGGGGCCGGGCTCCATTCCGTAAGGCCGGGGGTGGGGGGGTGGGGGGGTGGGGGGGTGCGGGGGAGACAGGCCGGAGAGCAGGGAGCTCTCCCCTCACACCAGGCCTCTGGGGCTGGTACCGTTGCCCCGGGGGGTGCGTGCAGGCTGAAGGACAGCCACCCCACTCGAAGGGAAACCTCGGTAGAGGACGCGTGCCCCAGCTAAAACAGCCGCTCCCGAGGGTGGAGGCATTTTGTTGGGTGCGTGCGTTGGAGCACTGCAAGGGAGTCCCAAACCTAACGCCGAGGGAGCCGCCGGCTGCTGCACAAGGCAGCCCCCGACTCCCCCACTTGTTTCATGAAGCTAGCACCGAGGCCCCGCTTTCGCATGGAAGCCTGATCGCCTGCGCTCTACCTCCAAGAAACAACAGTGTACGGAAACCGTGCTTTCGCTACCATCCACCGCTCTGAGGGGGACGGAGCAGTTTCCCGGCTACCGTGGGTGAGCGCCTGGGGAACGGGCTCCTCCCGTGCCGCCACCGAGGGAGAAGCAGCCCGGGCCGGGAAGGCACCTCTCCACTCAGCTGCTGTCACCTGGAGCTAACACTACCGCTCCAGGTGTGCACAGGAATGCTAAGTGCTCCACACTGGTTTGGCAGGGAGAAGCCGCTAAAGAAGCCCAGCTTCAGCTCCTTCGCCTCGCCACAGGGTGGCGGCCATTTTCCCCTCTGCTGGAGTGCAAGCCTGGGGAGGGAGTCCCAGCTGGGTTCCGGGGGAGAAATCAGCATGGGCAGAGGGCACCCTGTCGCCTCCACTCTTGTTTCGGGAAACTCGATCGGCTCTCCCGTGTGTGCGTGGAGTGCTAAGTGCCATCCAGCCAACGCCGAGGAACGAACCTGGAGAGAACGCGGGCCTCAGCACAGACGGCCCTTCCTGAGCCGGGACGTCACCTATGGGGTGCTTTTGTGAAAGCATGAGGAATGGAACCTAAACGTGACTCGGAGTGAGAAGCAGGCCTGTCAGGAAGGCTGCTGTCGACTCACGCCTTGTTTTAGGAGCTGAGCCCTGCTGCACCCTGTGTGCCTGGATGCCTAGTTCCCAGGCTGCTAAGAGCAAGGGTGAATGCTATAGAAGGACTGCGCTCTAGTTGACAGGGCCGTTCCTGAAGCCAGAGGCATTTTACAGTGCTCGTGTTGGAGAGACGGGGGACAGGGTCCCCTGCGTGAAATGGAGCGAGAAAGGGGCCGGTGCGCAAGGCAGCTCTCCACTCACCTCTCCTTTCTGAGGCTACTCCCCTGGCCCCGGGCGCGCCCGCAGGCCTCAAGCCAACCCCCTAACTCAAAGGAACCACCCTGTAGAGAATTCCCGCTTCGGCTACAAGAGCCAGGCCGGAGGCTGGAAGCGTTGTGCTGGGTGCACGCGTGAGCGCCCGGCAAGGGAGGCCCAAACCGCGTTCCGTGTGAGACGCAGGCCCCGGCAGAAGGCAGCACGCGACTCCCCGCTTGTTGCAGGAAGCGAGCACTGCGGCCCCGCTTTTGCATGGAAGTCTAACCGCAAGCGTTCTAACTCCAAGCAGCAACACGGCAGAGACACCGTGCTTTAGCTACCGTCGACCTCTGTGTGGGAGGAAGCAGTTGAGGGGGTCCTGTGGGTGAGGGGGCCCGGGGCCGGGCTCCATTCCGTAAGGCCGGGGGTGGGGGGGTGGGGGGGTGGGGGGGTGCGGGGGAGACAGGCCGGAGAGCAGGGAGCTCTCCCCTCACACCAGGCCTCTGGGGCTGGTACCGTTGCCCCGGGGGGTGCGTGCAGGCTGAAGGACAGCCACCCCACTCGAAGGGAAACCTCGGTAGAGGACGCGTGCCCCAGCTAAAACAGCCGCTCCCGAGGGTGGAGGCATTTGGTTGGGTGCGTGCGTTGGAGCACTGCAAGGGAGTCCCAAACCTAACGCCGAGGGAGCCGCCGGCTGCTGCACAAGGCAGCCCCCGACTCCCCCACTTGTTTCATGAAGCTAGCACCGAGGCCCCGCTTTCGCATGGAAGCCTGATCGCCTGCGCTCTACCTCCAAGAAACAACAGTGTACGGAAACCGTGCTTTCGCTACCATCCACCGCTCTGAGGGGGACGGAGCAGTTTCCCGGCTACCGTGGGTGAGCGCCTGGGGAACGGGCTCCTCCCGTGCCGCCACCGAGGGAGAAGCAGCCCGGGCCGGGAAGGCACCTCTCCACTCAGCTGCTGTCACCTGGAGCTAACACTACCGCTCCAGGTGTGCACAGGAATGCTAAGTGCTCCACACTGGTTTGGCAGGGAGAAGCCGCTAAAGAAGCCCAGCTTCAGCTCCTTCGCCTCGCCACAGGGTGGCGGCCATTTTCCCCTCTGCTGGAGTGCAAGCCTGGGGAGGGAGTCCCAGCTGGGTTCCGGGGGAGAAATCAGCATGGGCAGAGGGCACCCTGTCGCCTCCACTCTTGTTTCGGGAAACTCGATCGGCTCTCCCGTGTGTGCGTGGAGTGCTAAGTGCCATCCAGCCAACGCCGAGGAACGAACCTGGAGAGAACGCGGGCCTCAGCACAGACGGCCCTTCCTGAGCCGGGACGTCACCTATGGGGTGCTTTTGTGAAAGCATGAGGAATGGAACCTAAACGTGACTCGGAGTGAGAAGCAGGCCTGTCAGGAAGGCTGCTGTCGACTCACGCCTTGTTTTAGGAGCTGAGCCCTGCTGCACCCTGTGTGCCTGGATGCCTAGTTCCCAGGCTGCTAAGAGCAAGGGTGAATGCTATAGAAGGACTGCGCTCTAGTTGACAGGGCCGTTCCTGAAGCCAGAGGCATTTTACAGTGCTCGTGTTGGAGAGACGGGGGACAGGGTCCCCTGCGTGAAATGGAGCGAGAAAGGGGCCGGTGCGCAAGGCAGCTCTCCACTCACCTCTCCTTTCTGAGGCTACTCCCCTGGCCCCGGGCGCGCCCGCAGGCCTCAAGCCAACCCCCTAACTCAAAGGAACCACCCTGTAGAGAATTCCCGCTTCGGCTACAAGAGCCAGGCCGGAGGCTGGAAGCGTTGTGCTGGGTGCACGCGTGAGCGCCCGGCAAGGGAGGCCCAAACCGCGTTCCGTGTGAGACGCAGGCCCCGGCAGAAGGCAGCACGCGACTCCCCGCTTGTTGCAGGAAGCGAGCACTGCGGCCCCGCTTTTGCATGGAAGTCTAACCGCAAGCGTTCTAACTCCAAGCAGCAACACTGCAGAGACACCGTGCTTTAGCTACCGTCGACCTCTGTGTGGGAGGAAGCAGTTGAGGGGGTCCTGTGGGTGAGGGGGCCCGGGGCCGGGCTCCATTCCGTAAGGCCGGGGGTGGGGGGGTGGGGGGGTGGGGGGGTGGGGGGGTGCGGGGGAGACAGGCCGGAGAGCAGGGAGCTCTCCCCTCACACCAGGCCTCTGGGGCTGGTACCGTTGCCCCGGGGGGTGCGTGCAGGCTGAAGGACAGCCACCCCACTCGAAGGGAAACCTCGGTAGAGGACGCGTGCCCCAGCTAAAACAGCCGCTCCCGAGGGTGGAGGCATTTGGTTGGGTGCGTGCGTTGGAGCACTGCAAGGGAGTCCCAAACCTAACGCCGAGGGAGCCGCCGGCTGCTGCACAAGGCAGCCCCCGACTCCCCCACTTGTTTCATGAAGCTAGCACCGAGGCCCCGCTTTCGCATGGAAGCCTGATCGCCTGCGCTCTACCTCCAAGAAACAACAGTGTACGGAAACCGTGCTTTCGCTACCATCCACCGCTCTGAGGGGGACGGAGCAGTTTCCCGGCTACCGTGGGTGAGCGCCTGGGGAACGGGCTCCTCCCGTGCCGCCACCGAGGGAGAAGCAGCCCGGGCCGGGAAGGCACCTCTCCACTCAGCTGCTGTCACCTGGAGCTAACACTACCGCTCCAGGTGTGCACAGGAATGCTAAGTGCTCCACACTGGTTTGGCAGGGAGAAGCCGCTAAAGAAGCCCAGCTTCAGCTCCTTCGCCTCGCCACAGGGTGGCGGCCATTTTCCCCTCTGCTGGAGTGCAAGCCTGGGGAGGGAGTCCCAGCTGGGTTCCGGGGGAGAAATCAGCATGGGCAGAGGGCACCCTGTCGCCTCCACTCTTGTTTCGGGAAACTCGATCGGCTCTCCCGTGTGTGCGTGGAGTGCTAAGTGCCATCCAGCCAACGCCGAGGAACGAACCTGGAGAGAACGCGGGCCTCAGCACAGACGGCCCTTCCTGAGCCGGGACGTCACCTATGGGGTGCTTTTGTGAAAGCATGAGGAATGGAACCTAAACGTGACTCGGAGTGAGAAGCAGGCCTGTCAGGAAGGCTGCTGTCGACTCACGCCTTGTTTTAGGAGCTGAGCCCTGCTGCACCCTGTGTGCCTGGATGCCTAGTTCCCAGGCTGCTAAGAGCAAGGGTGAATGCTATAGAAGGACTGCGCTCTAGTTGACAGGGCCGTTCCTGAAGCCAGAGGCATTTTACAGTGCTCGTGTTGGAGAGACGGGGGACAGGGTCCCCTGCGTGAAATGGAGCGAGAAAGGGGCCGGTGCGCAAGGCAGCTCTCCACTCACCTCTCCTTTCTGAGGCTACTCCCCTGGCCCCGGGCGCGCCCGCAGGCCTCAAGCCAACCCCCTAACTCAAAGGAACCACCCTGTAGAGAATTCCCGCTTCGGCTACAAGAGCCAGGCCGGAGGCTGGAAGCGTTGTGCTGGGTGCACGCGTGAGCGCCCGGCAAGGGAGGCCCAAACCGCGTTCCGTGTGAGACGCAGGCCCCGGCAGAAGGCAGCACGCGACTCCCCGCTTGTTGCAGGAAGCGAGCACTGCGGCCCCGCTTTTGCATGGAAGTCTAACCGCAAGCGTTCTAACTCCAAGCAGCAACACTGCAGAGACACCGTGCTTTAGCTACCGTCGACCTCTGTGTGGGAGGAAGCAGTTGAGGGGGTCCTGTGGGTGAGGGGGCCCGGGGCCGGGCTCCATTCCGTAAGGCCGGGGGTGGGGGGGTGGGGGGGTGGGGGGGTGGGGGGGTGCGGGGGAGACAGGCCGGAGAGCAGGGAGCTCTCCCCTCACACCAGGCCTCTGGGGCTGGTACCGTTGCCCCGGGGGGTGCGTGCAGGCTGAAGGACAGCCACCCCACTCGAAGGGAAACCTCGGTAGAGGACGCGTGCCCCAGCTAAAACAGCCGCTCCCGAGGGTGGAGGCATTTGGTTGGGTGCGTGCGTTGGAGCACTGCAAGGGAGTCCCAAACCTAACGCCGAGGGAGCCGCCGGCTGCTGCACAAGGCAGCCCCCGACTCCCCCACTTGTTTCATGAAGCTAGCACCGAGGCCCCGCTTTCGCATGGAAGCCTGATCGCCTGCGCTCTACCTCCAAGAAACAACAGTGTACGGAAACCGTGCTTTCGCTACCATCCACCGCTCTGAGGGGGACGGAGCAGTTTCCCGGCTACCGTGGGTGAGCGCCTGGGGAACGGGCTCCTCCCGTGCCGCCACCGAGGGAGAAGCAGCCCGGGCCGGGAAGGCACCTCTCCACTCAGCTGCTGTCACCTGGAGCTAACACTACCGCTCCAGGTGTGCACAGGAATGCTAAGTGCTCCACACTGGTTTGGCAGGGAGAAGCCGCTAAAGAAGCCCAGCTTCAGCTCCTTCGCCTCGCCACAGGGTGGCGGCCATTTTCCCCTCTGCTGGAGTGCAAGCCTGGGGAGGGAGTCCCAGCTGGGTTCCGGGGGAGAAATCAGCATGGGCAGAGGGCACCCTGTCGCCTCCACTCTTGTTTCGGGAAACTCGATCGGCTCTCCCGTGTGTGCGTGGAGTGCTAAGTGCCATCCAGCCAACGCCGAGGAACGAACCTGGAGAGAACGCGGGCCTCAGCACAGACGGCCCTTCCTGAGCCGGGACGTCACCTATGGGGTGCTTTTGTGAAAGCATGAGGAATGGAACCTAAACGTGACTCGGAGTGAGAAGCAGGCCTGTCAGGAAGGCTGCTGTCGACTCACGCCTTGTTTTAGGAGCTGAGCCCTGCTGCACCCTGTGTGCCTGGATGCCTAGTTCCCAGGCTGCTAAGAGCAAGGGTGAATGCTATAGAAGGACTGCGCTCTAGTTGACAGGGCCGTTCCTGAAGCCAGAGGCATTTTACAGTGCTCGTGTTGGAGAGACGGGGGACAGGGTCCCCTGCGTGAAATGGAGCGAGAAAGGGGCCGGTGCGCAAGGCAGCTCTCCACTCACCTCTCCTTTCTGAGGCTACTCCCCTGGCCCCGGGCGCGCCCGCAGGCCTCAAGCCAACCCCCTAACTCAAAGGAACCACCCTGTAGAGAATTCCCGCTTCGGCTACAAGAGCCAGGCCGGAGGCTGGAAGCGTTGTGCTGGGTGCACGCGTGAGCGCCCGGCAAGGGAGGCCCAAACCGCGTTCCGTGTGAGACGCAGGCCCCGGCAGAAGGCAGCACGCGACTCCCCGCTTGTTGCAGGAAGCGAGCACTGCGGCCCCGCTTTTGCATGGAAGTCTAACCGCAAGCGTTCTAACTCCAAGCAGCAACACTGCAGAGACACCGTGCTTTAGCTACCGTCGACCTCTGTGTGGGAGGAAGCAGTTGAGGGGGTCCTGTGGGTGAGGGGGCCCGGGGCCGGGCTCCATTCCGTAAGGCCGGGGGTGGGGGGGTGGGGGGGTGGGGGGGTGCGGGGGAGACAGGCCGGAGAGCAGGGAGCTCTCCCCTCACACCAGGCCTCTGGGGCTGGTACCGTTGCCCCGGGGGGTGCGTGCAGGCTGAAGGACAGCCACCCCACTCGAAGGGAAACCTCGGTAGAGGACGCGTGCCCCAGCTAAAACAGCCGCTCCCGAGGGTGGAGGCATTTTGTTGGGTGCGTGCGTTGGAGCACTGCAAGGGAGTCCCAAACCTAACGCTGAGGGAGCCGCCGGCTGCTGCACAAGGCAGCCCCCGACTCCCCCACTTGTTTCATGAAGCTAGCACCGAGGCCCCGCTTTCGCATGGAAGCCTGATCGCCTGCGCTCTACCTCCAAGAAACAACAGTGTACGGAAACCGTGCTTTTGCTACCATCCACCGCTCTGAGGGGGAGGGAGCAGTTTCCCGGCTACCGTGGGTGAGCGCCTGGGGAACGGGCTCCTCCCGTGCCGCCACCGAGGGAGAAGCAGCCCGGGCCGGGAAGGCACCTCTCCACTCAGCTGCTGTCACCTGGAGCTAACACTACCGCTCCAGGTGTGCACAGGAATGCTAAGTGCTCCACACTGGTTTGGCAGGGAGAAGCCGCTAAAGAAGCCCAGCTTCAGCTCCTTCGCCTCGCCACAGGGTGGCGGCCATTTTCCCCTCTGCTGGAGTGCAAGCCTGGGGAGGGAGTCCCAGCTGGGTTCCGGGGGAGAAATCAGCATGGGCAGAGGGCACCCTGTCGCCTCCACTCTTGTTTCGGGAAACTCGATCGGCTCTCCCGTGTGTGCGTGGAGTGCTAAGTGCCATCCAGCCAACGCCGAGGAACGAACCTGGAGAGAACGCGGGCCTCAGCACAGACGGCCCTTCCTGAGCCGGGACGTCACCTATGGGGTGCTTTTGTGAAAGCATGAGGAATGGAACCTAAACGTGACTCGGAGTGAGAAGCAGGCCTGTCAGGAAGGCTGCTGTCGACTCACGCCTTGTTTTAGGAGCTGAGCCCTGCTGCACCCTGTGTGCCTGGATGCCTAGTTCCCAGGCTGCTAAGAGCAAGGGTGAATGCTATAGAAGGACTGCGCTCTAGTTGACAGGGCCGTTCCTGAAGCCAGAGGCATTTTACAGTGCTCGTGTTGGAGAGACGGGGGACAGGGTCCCCTGCGTGAAATGGAGCGAGAAAGGGGCCGGTGCGCAAGGCAGCTCTCCACTCACCTCTCCTTTCTGAGGCTACTCCCCTGGCCCCGGGCGCGCCCGCAGGCCTCAAGCCAACCCCCTAACTCAAAGGAACCACCCTGTAGAGAATTCCCGCTTCGGCTACAAGAGCCAGGCCGGAGGCTGGAAGCGTTGTGCTGGGTGCACGCGTGAGCGCCCGGCAAGGGAGGCCCAAACCGCGTTCCGTGTGAGACGCAGGCCCCGGCAGAAGGCAGCACGCGACTCCCCGCTTGTTGCAGGAAGCGAGCACTGCGGCCCCGCTTTTGCATGGAAGTCTAACCGCAAGCGTTCTAACTCCAAGCAGCAACACTGCAGAGACACCGTGCTTTAGCTACCGTCGACCTCTGTGTGGGAGGAAGCAGTTGAGGGGGTCCTGTGGGTGAGGGGGCCCGGGGCCGGGCTCCATTCCGTAAGGCCGGGGGTGGGGGGGGTGGGGGGGTGGGGGGGTGCGGGGGAGACAGGCCGGAGAGCAGGGAGCTCTCCCCTCACACCAGGCCTCTGGGGCTGGTACCGTTGCCCCGGGGGGTGCGTGCAGGCTGAAGGACAGCCACCCCACTCGAAGGGAAACCTCGGTAGAGGACGCGTGCCCCAGCTAAAACAGCCGCTCCCGAGGGTGGAGGCATTTGGTTGGGTGCGTGCGTTGGAGCACTGCAAGGGAGTCCCAAACCTAACGCCGAGGGAGCCGCCGGCTGCTGCACAAGGCAGCCCCCGACTCCCCCACTTGTTTCATGAAGCTAGCACCGAGGCCCCGCTTTCGCATGGAAGCCTGATCGCCTGCGCTCTACCTCCAAGAAACAACAGTGTACGGAAACCGTGCTTTCGCTACCATCCACCGCTCTGAGGGGGACGGAGCAGTTTCCCGGCTACCGTGGGTGAGCGCCTGGGGAACGGGCTCCTCCCGTGCCGCCACCGAGGGAGAAGCAGCCCGGGCCGGGAAGGCACCTCTCCACTCAGCTGCTGTCACCTGGAGCTAACACTACCGCTCCAGGTGTGCACAGGAATGCTAAGTGCTCCACACTGGTTTGGCAGGGAGAAGCCGCTAAAGAAGCCCAGCTTCAGCTCCTTCGCCTCGCCACAGGGTGGCGGCCATTTTCCCCTCTGCTGGAGTGCAAGCCTGGGGAGGGAGTCCCAGCTGGGTTCCGGGGGAGAAATCAGCATGGGCAGAGGGCACCCTGTCGCCTCCACTCTTGTTTCGGGAAACTCGATCGGCTCTCCCGTGTGTGCGTGGAGTGCTAAGTGCCATCCAGCCAACGCCGAGGAACGAACCTGGAGAGAACGCGGGCCTCAGCACAGACGGCCCTTCCTGAGCCGGGACGTCACCTATGGGGTGCTTTTGTGAAAGCATGAGGAATGGAACCTAAACGTGACTCGGAGTGAGAAGCAGGCCTGTCAGGAAGGCTGCTGTCGACTCACGCCTTGTTTTAGGAGCTGAGCCCTGCTGCACCCTGTGTGCCTGGATGCCTAGTTCCCAGGCTGCTAAGAGCAAGGGTGAATGCTATAGAAGGACTGCGCTCTAGTTGACAGGGCCGTTCCTGAAGCCAGAGGCATTTTACAGTGCTCGTGTTGGAGAGACGGGGGACAGGGTCCCCTGCGTGAAATGGAGCGAGAAAGGGGCCGGTGCGCAAGGCAGCTCTCCACTCACCTCTCCTTTCTGAGGCTACTCCCCTGGCCCCGGGCGCGCCCGCAGGCCTCAAGCCAACCCCCTAACTCAAAGGAACCACCCTGTAGAGAATTCCCGCTTCGGCTACAAGAGCCAGGCCGGAGGCTGGAAGCGTTGTGCTGGGTGCACGCGTGAGCGCCCGGCAAGGGAGGCCCAAACCGCGTTCCGTGTGAGACGCAGGCCCCGGCAGAAGGCAGCACGCGACTCCCCGCTTGTTGCAGGAAGCGAGCACTGCGGCCCCGCTTTTGCATGGAAGTCTAACCGCAAGCGTTCTAACTCCAAGCAGCAACACTGCAGAGACACCGTGCTTTAGCTACCGTCGACCTCTGTGTGGGAGGAAGCAGTTGAGGGGGTCCTGTGGGTGAGGGGGCCCGGGGCCGGGCTCCATTCCGTAAGGCCGGGGGTGGGGGGGTGGGGGGGTGGGGGGGTGCGGGGGAGACAGGCCGGAGAGCAGGGAGCTCTCCCCTCACACCAGGCCTCTGGGGCTGGTACCGTTGCCCCGGGGGGTGCGTGCAGGCTGAAGGACAGCCACCCCACTCGAAGGGAAACCTCGGTAGAGGACGCGTGCCCCAGCTAAAACAGCCGCTCCCGAGGGTGGAGGCATTTTGTTGGGTGCGTGCGTTGGAGCACTGCAAGGGAGTCCCAAACCTAACGCCGAGGGAGCCGCCGGCTGCTGCACAAGGCAGCCCCCGACTCCCCCACTTGTTTCATGAAGCTAGCACCGAGGCCCCGCTTTCGCATGGAAGCCTGATCGCCTGCGCTCTACCTCCAAGAAACAACAGTGTACGGAAACCGTGCTTTCGCTACCATCCACCGCTCTGAGGGGGACGGAGCAGTTTCCCGGCTACCGTGGGTGAGCGCCTGGGGAACGGGCTCCTCCCGTGCCGCCACCGAGGGAGAAGCAGCCCGGGCCGGGAAGGCACCTCTCCACTCAGCTGCTGTCACCTGGAGCTAACACTACCGCTCCAGGTGTGCACAGGAATGCTAAGTGCTCCACACTGGTTTGGCAGGGAGAAGCCGCTAAAGAAGCCCAGCTTCAGCTCCTTCGCCTCGCCACAGGGTGGCGGCCATTTTCCCCTCTGCTGGAGTGCAAGCCTGGGGAGGGAGTCCCAGCTGGGTTCCGGGGGAGAAATCAGCATGGGCAGAGGGCACCCTGTCGCCTCCACTCTTGTTTCGGGAAACTCGATCGGCTCTCCCGTGTGTGCGTGGAGTGCTAAGTGCCATCCAGCCAACGCCGAGGAACGAACCTGGAGAGAACGCGGGCCTCAGCACAGACGGCCCTTCCTGAGCCGGGACGTCACCTATGGGGTGCTTTTGTGAAAGCATGAGGAATGGAACCTAAACGTGACTCGGAGTGAGAAGCAGGCCTGTCAGGAAGGCTGCTGTCGACTCACGCCTTGTTTTAGGAGCTGAGCCCTGCTGCACCCTGTGTGCCTGGATGCCTAGTTCCCAGGCTGCTAAGAGCAAGGGTGAATGCTATAGAAGGACTGCGCTCTAGTTGACAGGGCCGTTCCTGAAGCCAGAGGCATTTTACAGTGCTCGTGTTGGAGAGACGGGGGACAGGGTCCCCTGCGTGAAATGGAGCGAGAAAGGGGCCGGTGCGCAAGGCAGCTCTCCACTCACCTCTCCTTTCTGAGGCTACTCCCCTGGCCCCGGGCGCGCCCGCAGGCCTCAAGCCAACCCCCTAACTCAAAGGAACCACCCTGTAGAGAATTCCCGCTTCGGCTACAAGAGCCAGGCCGGAGGCTGGAAGCGTTGTGCTGGGTGCACGCGTGAGCGCCCGGCAAGGGAGGCCCAAACCGCGTTCCGTGTGAGACGCAGGCCCCGGCAGAAGGCAGCACGCGACTCCCCGCTTGTTGCAGGAAGCGAGCACTGCGGCCCCGCTTTTGCATGGAAGTCTAACCGCAAGCGTTCTAACTCCAAGCAGCAACACTGCAGAGACACCGTGCTTTAGCTACCGTCGACCTCTGTGTGGGAGGAAGCAGTTGAGGGGGTCCTGTGGGTGAGGGGGCCCGGGGCCGGGCTCCATTCCGTAAGGCCGGGGGTGGGGGGGTGGGGGGGTGGGGGGGTGCGGGGGAGACAGGCCGGAGAGCAGGGAGCTCTCCCCTCACACCAGGCCTCTGGGGCTGGTACCGTTGCCCCGGGGGGTGCGTGCAGGCTGAAGGACAGCCACCCCACTCGAAGGGAAACCTCGGTAGAGGACGCGTGCCCCAGCTAAAACAGCCGCTCCCGAGGGTGGAGGCATTTGGTTGGGTGCGTGCGTTGGAGCACTGCAAGGGAGTCCCAAACCTAACGCCGAGGGAGCCGCCGGCTGCTGCACAAGGCAGCCCCCGACTCCCCCACTTGTTTCATGAAGCTAGCACCGAGGCCCCGCTTTCGCATGGAAGCCTGATCGCCTGCGCTCTACCTCCAAGAAACAACAGTGTACGGAAACCGTGCTTTCGCTACCATCCACCGCTCTGAGGGGGACGGAGCAGTTTCCCGGCTACCGTGGGTGAGCGCCTGGGGAACGGGCTCCTCCCGTGCCGCCACCGAGGGAGAAGCAGCCCGGGCCGGGAAGGCACCTCTCCACTCAGCTGCTGTCACCTGGAGCTAACACTACCGCTCCAGGTGTGCACAGGAATGCTAAGTGCTCCACACTGGTTTGGCAGGGAGAAGCCGCTAAAGAAGCCCAGCTTCAGCTCCTTCGCCTCGCCACAGGGTGGCGGCCATTTTCCCCTCTGCTGGAGTGCAAGCCTGGGGAGGGAGTCCCAGCTGGGTTCCGGGGGAGAAATCAGCATGGGCAGAGGGCACCCTGTCGCCTCCACTCTTGTTTCGGGAAACTCGATCGGCTCTCCCGTGTGTGCGTGGAGTGCTAAGTGCCATCCAGCCAACGCCGAGGAACGAACCTGGAGAGAACGCGGGCCTCAGCACAGACGGCCCTTCCTGAGCCGGGACGTCACCTATGGGGTGCTTTTGTGAAAGCATGAGGAATGGAACCTAAACGTGACTCGGAGTGAGAAGCAGGCCTGTCAGGAAGGCTGCTGTCGACTCACGCCTTGTTTTAGGAGCTGAGCCCTGCTGCACCCTGTGTGCCTGGATGCCTAGTTCCCAGGCTGCTAAGAGCAAGGGTGAATGCTATAGAAGGACTGCGCTCTAGTTGACAGGGCCGTTCCTGAAGCCAGAGGCATTTTACAGTGCTCGTGTTGGAGAGACGGGGGACAGGGTCCCCTGCGTGAAATGGAGCGAGAAAGGGGCCGGTGCGCAAGGCAGCTCTCCACTCACCTCTCCTTTCTGAGGCTACTCCCCTGGCCCCGGGCGCGCCCGCAGGCCTCAAGCCAACCCCCTAACTCAAAGGAACCACCCTGTAGAGAATTCCCGCTTCGGCTACAAGAGCCAGGCCGGAGGCTGGAAGCGTTGTGCTGGGTGCACGCGTGAGCGCCCGGCAAGGGAGGCCCAAACCGCGTTCCGTGTGAGACGCAGGCCCCGGCAGAAGGCAGCACGCGACTCCCCGCTTGTTGCAGGAAGCGAGCACTGCGGCCCCGCTTTTGCATGGAAGTCTAACCGCAAGCGTTCTAACTCCAAGCAGCAACACTGCAGAGACACCGTGCTTTAGCTACCGTCGACCTCTGTGTGGGAGGAAGCAGTTGAGGGGGTCCTGTGGGTGAGGGGGCCCGGGGCCGGGCTCCATTCCGTAAGGCCGGGGGTGGGGGGGTGGGGGGGTGGGGGGGTGCGGGGGAGACAGGCCGGAGAGCAGGGAGCTCTCCCCTCACACCAGGCCTCTGGGGCTGGTACCGTTGCCCCGGGGGGTGCGTGCAGGCTGAAGGACAGCCACCCCACTCGAAGGGAAACCTCGGTAGAGGACGCGTGCCCCAGCTAAAACAGCCGCTCCCGAGGGTGGAGGCATTTGGTTGGGTGCGTGCGTTGGAGCACTGCAAGGGAGTCCCAAACCTAACGCCGAGGGAGCCGCCGGCTGCTGCACAAGGCAGCCCCCGACTCCCCCACTTGTTTCATGAAGCTAGCACCGAGGCCCCGCTTTCGCATGGAAGCCTGATCGCCTGCGCTCTACCTCCAAGAAACAACAGTGTACGGAAACCGTGCTTTCGCTACCATCCACCGCTCTGAGGGGGACGGAGCAGTTTCCCGGCTACCGTGGGTGAGCGCCTGGGGAACGGGCTCCTCCCGTGCCGCCACCGAGGGAGAAGCAGCCCGGGCCGGGAAGGCACCTCTCCACTCAGCTGCTGTCACCTGGAGCTAACACTACCGCTCCAGGTGTGCACAGGAATGCTAAGTGCTCCACACTGGTTTGGCAGGGAGAAGCCGCTAAAGAAGCCCAGCTTCAGCTCCTTCGCCTCGCCACAGGGTGGCGGCCATTTTCCCCTCTGCTGGAGTGCAAGCCTGGGGAGGGAGTCCCAGCTGGGTTCCGGGGGAGAAATCAGCATGGGCAGAGGGCACCCTGTCGCCTCCACTCTTGTTTCGGGAAACTCGATCGGCTCTCCCGTGTGTGCGTGGAGTGCTAAGTGCCATCCAGCCAACGCCGAGGAACGAACCTGGAGAGAACGCGGGCCTCAGCACAGACGGCCCTTCCTGAGCCGGGACGTCACCTATGGGGTGCTTTTGTGAAAGCATGAGGAATGGAACCTAAACGTGACTCGGAGTGAGAAGCAGGCCTGTCAGGAAGGCTGCTGTCGACTCACGCCTTGTTTTAGGAGCTGAGCCCTGCTGCACCCTGTGTGCCTGGATGCCTAGTTCCCAGGCTGCTAAGAGCAAGGGTGAATGCTATAGAAGGACTGCGCTCTAGTTGACAGGGCCGTTCCTGAAGCCAGAGGCATTTTACAGTGCTCGTGTTGGAGAGACGGGGGACAGGGTCCCCTGCGTGAAATGGAGCGAGAAAGGGGCCGGTGCGCAAGGCAGCTCTCCACTCACCTCTCCTTTCTGAGGCTACTCCCCTGGCCCCGGGCGCGCCCGCAGGCCTCAAGCCAACCCCCTAACTCAAAGGAACCACCCTGTAGAGAATTCCCGCTTCGGCTACAAGAGCCAGGCCGGAGGCTGGAAGCGTTGTGCTGGGTGCACGCGTGAGCGCCCGGCAAGGGAGGCCCAAACCGCGTTCCGTGTGAGACGCAGGCCCCGGCAGAAGGCAGCACGCGACTCCCCGCTTGTTGCAGGAAGCGAGCACTGCGGCCCCGCTTTTGCATGGAAGTCTAACCGCAAGCGTTCTAACTCCAAGCAGCAACACTGCAGAGACACCGTGCTTTAGCTACCGTCGACCTCTGTGTGGGAGGAAGCAGTTGAGGGGGTCCTGTGGGTGAGGGGGCCCGGGGCCGGGCTCCATTCCGTAAGGCCGGGGGTGGGGGGGTGGGGGGGTGGGGGGGTGCGGGGGAGACAGGCCGGAGAGCAGGGAGCTCTCCCCTCACACCAGGCCTCTGGGGCTGGTACCGTTGCCCCGGGGGGTGCGTGCAGGCTGAAGGACAGCCACCCCACTCGAAGGGAAACCTCGGTAGAGGACGCGTGCCCCAGCTAAAACAGCCGCTCCCGAGGGTGGAGGCATTTTGTTGGGTGCGTGCGTTGGAGCACTGCAAGGGAGTCCCAAACCTAACGCCGAGGGAGCCGCCGGCTGCTGCACAAGGCAGCCCCCGACTCCCCCACTTGTTTCATGAAGCTAGCACCGAGGCCCCGCTTTCGCATGGAAGCCTGATCGCCTGCGCTCTACCTCCAAGAAACAACAGTGTACGGAAACCGTGCTTTCGCTACCATCCACCGCTCTGAGGGGGACGGAGCAGTTTCCCGGCTACCGTGGGTGAGCGCCTGGGGAACGGGCTCCTCCCGTGCCGCCACCGAGGGAGAAGCAGCCCGGGCCGGGAAGGCACCTCTCCACTCAGCTGCTGTCACCTGGAGCTAACACTACCGCTCCAGGTGTGCACAGGAATGCTAAGTGCTCCACACTGGTTTGGCAGGGAGAAGCCGCTAAAGAAGCCCAGCTTCAGCTCCTTCGCCTCGCCACAGGGTGGCGGCCATTTTCCCCTCTGCTGGAGTGCAAGCCTGGGGAGGGAGTCCCAGCTGGGTTCCGGGGGAGAAATCAGCATGGGCAGAGGGCACCCTGTCGCCTCCACTCTTGTTTCGGGAAACTCGATCGGCTCTCCCGTGTGTGCGTGGAGTGCTAAGTGCCATCCAGCCAACGCCGAGGAACGAACCTGGAGAGAACGCGGGCCTCAGCACAGACGGCCCTTCCTGAGCCGGGACGTCACCTATGGGGTGCTTTTGTGAAAGCATGAGGAATGGAACCTAAACGTGACTCGGAGTGAGAAGCAGGCCTGTCAGGAAGGCTGCTGTCGACTCACGCCTTGTTTTAGGAGCTGAGCCCTGCTGCACCCTGTGTGCCTGGATGCCTAGTTCCCAGGCTGCTAAGAGCAAGGGTGAATGCTATAGAAGGACTGCGCTCTAGTTGACAGGGCCGTTCCTGAAGCCAGAGGCATTTTACAGTGCTCGTGTTGGAGAGACGGGGGACAGGGTCCCCTGCGTGAAATGGAGCGAGAAAGGGGCCGGTGCGCAAGGCAGCTCTCCACTCACCTCTCCTTTCTGAGGCTACTCCCCTGGCCCCGGGCGCGCCCGCAGGCCTCAAGCCAACCCCCTAACTCAAAGGAACCACCCTGTAGAGAATTCCCGCTTCGGCTACAAGAGCCAGGCCGGAGGCTGGAAGCGTTGTGCTGGGTGCACGCGTGAGCGCCCGGCAAGGGAGGCCCAAACCGCGTTCCGTGTGAGACGCAGGCCCCGGCAGAAGGCAGCACGCGACTCCCCGCTTGTTGCAGGAAGCGAGCACTGCGGCCCCGCTTTTGCATGGAAGTCTAACCGCAAGCGTTCTAACTCCAAGCAGCAACACTGCAGAGACACCGTGCTTTAGCTACCGTCGACCTCTGTGTGGGAGGAAGCAGTTGAGGGGGTCCTGTGGGTGAGGGGGCCCGGGGCCGGGCTCCATTCCGTAAGGCCGGGGGTGGGGGGGTGGGGGGGTGGGGGGGGTGCGGGGGAGACAGGCCGGAGAGCAGGGAGCTCTCCCCTCACACCAGGCCTCTGGGGCTGGTACCGTTGCCCCGGGGGGTGCGTGCAGGCTGAAGGACAGCCACCCCACTCGAAGGGAAACCTCGGTAGAGGACGCGTGCCCCAGCTAAAACAGCCGCTCCCGAGGGTGGAGGCATTTGGTTGGGTGCGTGCGTTGGAGCACTGCAAGGGAGTCCCAAACCTAACGCCGAGGGAGCCGCCGGCTGCTGCACAAGGCAGCCCCCGACTCCCCCACTTGTTTCATGAAGCTAGCACCGAGGCCCCGCTTTCGCATGGAAGCCTGATCGCCTGCGCTCTACCTCCAAGAAACAACAGTGTACGGAAACCGTGCTTTCGCTACCATCCACCGCTCTGAGGGGGACGGAGCAGTTTCCCGGCTACCGTGGGTGAGCGCCTGGGGAACGGGCTCCTCCCGTGCCGCCACCGAGGGAGAAGCAGCCCGGGCCGGGAAGGCACCTCTCCACTCAGCTGCTGTCACCTGGAGCTAACACTACCGCTCCAGGTGTGCACAGGAATGCTAAGTGCTCCACACTGGTTTGGCAGGGAGAAGCCGCTAAAGAAGCCCAGCTTCAGCTCCTTCGCCTCGCCACAGGGTGGCGGCCATTTTCCCCTCTGCTGGAGTGCAAGCCTGGGGAGGGAGTCCCAGCTGGGTTCCGGGGAGAAATCAGCATGGGCAGAGGGCACCCTGTCGCCTCCACTCTTGTTTCGGGAAACTCGATCGGCTCTCCCGTGTGTGCGTGGAGTGCTAAGTGCCATCCAGCCAACGCCGAGGAACGAACCTGGAGAGAACGCGGGCCTCAGCACAGACGGCCCTTCCTGAGCCGGGACGTCACCTATGGGGTGCTTTTGTGAAAGCATGAGGAATGGAACCTAAACGTGACTCGGAGTGAGAAGCAGGCCTGTCAGGAAGGCTGCTGTCGACTCACGCCTTGTTTTAGGAGCTGAGCCCTGCTGCACCCTGTGTGCCTGGATGCCTAGTTCCCAGGCTGCTAAGAGCAAGGGTGAATGCTATAGAAGGACTGCGCTCTAGTTGACAGGGCCGTTCCTGAAGCCAGAGGCATTTTACAGTGCTCGTGTTGGAGAGACGGGGGACAGGGTCCCCTGCGTGAAATGGAGCGAGAAAGGGGCCGGTGCGCAAGGCAGCTCTCCACTCACCTCTCCTTTCTGAGGCTACTCCCCTGGCCCCGGGCGCGCCCGCAGGCCTCAAGCCAACCCCCTAACTCAAAGGAACCACCCTGTAGAGAATTCCCGCTTCGGCTACAAGAGCCAGGCCGGAGGCTGGAAGCGTTGTGCTGGGTGCACGCGTGAGCGCCCGGCAAGGGAGGCCCAAACCGCGTTCCGTGTGAGACGCAGGCCCCGGCAGAAGGCAGCACGCGACTCCCCGCTTGTTGCAGGAAGCGAGCACTGCGGCCCCGCTTTTGCATGGAAGTCTAACCGCAAGCGTTCTAACTCCAAGCAGCAACACTGCAGAGACACCGTGCTTTAGCTACCGTCGACCTCTGTGTGGGAGGAAGCAGTTGAGGGGGTCCTGTGGGTGAGGGGGCCCGGGGCCGGGCTCCATTCCGTAAGGCCGGGGGTGGGGGGGTGGGGGGGGTGGGGGGGTGCGGGGGAGACAGGCCGGAGAGCAGGGAGCTCTCCCCTCACACCAGGCCTCTGGGGCTGGTACCGTTGCCCCGGGGGGTGCGTGCAGGCTGAAGGACAGCCACCCCACTCGAAGGGAAACCTCGGTAGAGGACGCGTGCCCCAGCTAAAACAGCCGCTCCCGAGGGTGGAGGCATTTGGTTGGGTGCGTGCGTTGGAGCACTGCAAGGGAGTCCCAAACCTAACGCCGAGGGAGCCGCCGGCTGCTGCACAAGGCAGCCCCCGACTCCCCCACTTGTTTCATGAAGCTAGCACCGAGGCCCCGCTTTCGCATGGAAGCCTGATCGCCTGCGCTCTACCTCCAAGAAACAACAGTGTACGGAAACCGTGCTTTCGCTACCATCCACCGCTCTGAGGGGGACGGAGCAGTTTCCCGGCTACCGTGGGTGAGCGCCTGGGGAACGGGCTCCTCCCGTGCCGCCACCGAGGGAGAAGCAGCCCGGGCCGGGAAGGCACCTCTCCACTCAGCTGCTGTCACCTGGAGCTAACACTACCGCTCCAGGTGTGCACAGGAATGCTAAGTGCTCCACACTGGTTTGGCAGGGAGAAGCCGCTAAAGAAGCCCAGCTTCAGCTCCTTCGCCTCGCCACAGGGTGGCGGCCATTTTCCCCTCTGCTGGAGTGCAAGCCTGGGGAGGGAGTCCCAGCTGGGTTCCGGGGGAGAAATCAGCATGGGCAGAGGGCACCCTGTCGCCTCCACTCTTGTTTCGGGAAACTCGATCGGCTCTCCCGTGTGTGCGTGGAGTGCTAAGTGCCATCCAGCCAACGCCGAGGAACGAACCTGGAGAGAACGCGGGCCTCAGCACAGACGGCCCTTCCTGAGCCGGGACGTCACCTATGGGGTGCTTTTGTGAAAGCATGAGGAATGGAACCTAAACGTGACTCGGAGTGAGAAGCAGGCCTGTCAGGAAGGCTGCTGTCGACTCACGCCTTGTTTTAGGAGCTGAGCCCTGCTGCACCCTGTGTGCCTGGATGCCTAGTTCCCAGGCTGCTAAGAGCAAGGGTGAATGCTATAGAAGGACTGCGCTCTAGTTGACAGGGCCGTTCCTGAAGCCAGAGGCATTTTACAGTGCTCGTGTTGGAGAGACGGGGGACAGGGTCCCCTGCGTGAAATGGAGCGAGAAAGGGGCCGGTGCGCAAGGCAGCTCTCCACTCACCTCTCCTTTCTGAGGCTACTCCCCTGGCCCCGGGCGCGCCCGCAGGCCTCAAGCCAACCCCCTAACTCAAAGGAACCACCCTGTAGAGAATTCCCGCTTCGGCTACAAGAGCCAGGCCGGAGGCTGGAAGCGTTGTGCTGGGTGCACGCGTGAGCGCCCGGCAAGGGAGGCCCAAACCGCGTTCCGTGTGAGACGCAGGCCCCGGCAGAAGGCAGCACGCGACTCCCCGCTTGTTGCAGGAAGCGAGCACTGCGGCCCCGCTTTTGCATGGAAGTCTAACCGCAAGCGTTCTAACTCCAAGCAGCAACACTGCAGAGACACCGTGCTTTAGCTACCGTCGACCTCTGTGTGGGAGGAAGCAGTTGAGGGGGTCCTGTGGGTGAGGGGGCCCGGGGCCGGGCTCCATTCCGTAAGGCCGGGGGTGGGGGGGTGGGGGGGTGGGGGCGTGCGGGGGAGACAGGCCGGAGAGCAGGGAGCTCTCCCCTCACACCAGGCCTCTGGGGCTGGTACCGTTGCCCCGGGGGGTGCGTGCAGGCTGAAGGACAGCCACCCCACTCGAAGGGAAACCTCGGTAGAGGACGCGTGCCCCAGCTAAAACAGCCGCTCCCGAGGGTGGAGGCATTTGGTTGGGTGCGTGCGTTGGAGCACTGCAAGGGAGTCCCAAACCTAACGCCGAGGGAGCCGCCGGCTGCTGCACAAGGCAGCCCCCGACTCCCCCACTTGTTTCATGAAGCTAGCACCGAGGCCCCGCTTTCGCATGGAAGCCTGATCGCCTGCGCTCTACCTCCAAGAAACAACAGTGTACGGAAACCGTGCTTTCGCTACCATCCACCGCTCTGAGGGGGACGGAGCAGTTTCCCGGCTACCGTGGGTGAGCGCCTGGGGAACGGGCTCCTCCCGTGCCGCCACCGAGGGAGAAGCAGCCCGGGCCGGGAAGGCACCTCTCCACTCAGCTGCTGTCACCTGGAGCTAACACTACCGCTCCAGGTGTGCACAGGAATGCTAAGTGCTCCACACTGGTTTGGCAGGGAGAAGCCGCTAAAGAAGCCCAGCTTCAGCTCCTTCGCCTCGCCACAGGGTGGCGGCCATTTTCCCCTCTGCTGGAGTGCAAGCCTGGGGAGGGAGTCCCAGCTGGGTTCCGGGGGAGAAATCAGCATGGGCAGAGGGCACCCTGTCGCCTCCACTCTTGTTTCGGGAAACTCGATCGGCTCTCCCGTGTGTGCGTGGAGTGCTAAGTGCCATCCAGCCAACGCCGAGGAACGAACCTGGAGAGAACGCGGGCCTCAGCACAGACGGCCCTTCCTGAGCCGGGACGTCACCTATGGGGTGCTTTTGTGAAAGCATGAGGAATGGAACCTAAACGTGACTCGGAGTGAGAAGCAGGCCTGTCAGGAAGGCTGCTGTCGACTCACGCCTTGTTTTAGGAGCTGAGCCCTGCTGCACCCTGTGTGCCTGGATGCCTAGTTCCCAGGCTGCTAAGAGCAAGGGTGAATGCTATAGAAGGACTGCGCTCTAGTTGACAGGGCCGTTCCTGAAGCCAGAGGCATTTTACAGTGCTCGTGTTGGAGAGACGGGGGACAGGGTCCCCTGCGTGAAATGGAGCGAGAAAGGGGCCGGTGCGCAAGGCAGCTCTCCACTCACCTCTCCTTTCTGAGGCTACTCCCCTGGCCCCGGGCGCGCCCGCAGGCCTCAAGCCAACCCCCTAACTCAAAGGAACCACCCTGTAGAGAATTCCCGCTTCGGCTACAAGAGCCAGGCCGGAGGCTGGAAGCGTTGTGCTGGGTGCACGCGTGAGCGCCCGGCAAGGGAGGCCCAAACCGCGTTCCGTGTGAGACGCAGGCCCCGGCAGAAGGCAGCACGCGACTCCCCGCTTGTTGCAGGAAGCGAGCACTGCGGCCCCGCTTTTGCATGGAAGTCTAACCGCAAGCGTTCTAACTCCAAGCAGCAACACTGCAGAGACACCGTGCTTTAGCTACCGTCGACCTCTGTGTGGGAGGAAGCAGTTGAGGGGGTCCTGTGGGTGAGGGGGCCCGGGGCCGGGCTCCATTCCGTAAGGCCGGGGGTGGGGGGGTGGGGGGGTGGGGGGGTGCGGGGGAGACAGGCCGGAGAGCAGGGAGCTCTCCCCTCACACCAGGCCTCTGGGGCTGGTACCGTTGCCCCGGGGGGTGCGTGCAGGCTGAAGGACAGCCACCCCACTCGAAGGGAAACCTCGGTAGAGGACGCGTGCCCCAGCTAAAACAGCCGCTCCCGAGGGTGGAGGCATTTGGTTGGGTGCGTGCGTTGGAGCACTGCAAGGGAGTCCCAAACCTAACGCCGAGGGAGCCGCCGGCTGCTGCACAAGGCAGCCCCCGACTCCCCCACTTGTTTCATGAAGCTAGCACCGAGGCCCCGCTTTCGCATGGAAGCCTGATCGCCTGCGCTCTACCTCCAAGAAACAACAGTGTACGGAAACCGTGCTTTCGCTACCATCCACCGCTCTGAGGGGGACGGAGCAGTTTCCCGGCTACCGTGGGTGAGCGCCTGGGGAACGGGCTCCTCCCGTGCCGCCACCGAGGGAGAAGCAGCCCGGGCCGGGAAGGCACCTCTCCACTCAGCTGCTGTCACCTGGAGCTAACACTACCGCTCCAGGTGTGCACAGGAATGCTAAGTGCTCCACACTGGTTTGGCAGGGAGAAGCCGCTAAAGAAGCCCAGCTTCAGCTCCTTCGCCTCGCCACAGGGTGGCGGCCATTTTCCCCTCTGCTGGAGTGCAAGCCTGGGGAGGGAGTCCCAGCTGGGTTCCGGGGGAGAAATCAGCATGGGCAGAGGGCACCCTGTCGCCTCCACTCTTGTTTCGGGAAACTCGATCGGCTCTCCCGTGTGTGCGTGGAGTGCTAAGTGCCATCCAGCCAACGCCGAGGAACGAACCTGGAGAGAACGCGGGCCTCAGCACAGACGGCCCTTCCTGAGCCGGGACGTCACCTATGGGGTGCTTTTGTGAAAGCATGAGGAATGGAACCTAAACGTGACTCGGAGTGAGAAGCAGGCCTGTCAGGAAGGCTGCTGTCGACTCACGCCTTGTTTTAGGAGCTGAGCCCTGCTGCACCCTGTGTGCCTGGATGCCTAGTTCCCAGGCTGCTAAGAGCAAGGGTGAATGCTATAGAAGGACTGCGCTCTAGTTGACAGGGCCGTTCCTGAAGCCAGAGGCATTTTACAGTGCTCGTGTTGGAGAGACGGGGGACAGGGTCCCCTGCGTGAAATGGAGCGAGAAAGGGGCCGGTGCGCAAGGCAGCTCTCCACTCACCTCTCCTTTCTGAGGCTACTCCCCTGGCCCCGGGCGCGCCCGCAGGCCTCAAGCCAACCCCCTAACTCAAAGGAACCACCCTGTAGAGAATTCCCGCTTCGGCTACAAGAGCCAGGCCGGAGGCTGGAAGCGTTGTGCTGGGTGCACGCGTGAGCGCCCGGCAAGGGAGGCCCAAACCGCGTTCCGTGTGAGACGCAGGCCCCGGCAGAAGGCAGCACGCGACTCCCCGCTTGTTGCAGGAAGCGAGCACTGCGGCCCCGCTTTTGCATGGAAGTCTAACCGCAAGCGTTCTAACTCCAAGCAGCAACACTGCAGAGACACCGTGCTTTAGCTACCGTCGACCTCTGTGTGGGAGGAAGCAGTTGAGGGGGTCCTGTGGGTGAGGGGGCCCGGGGCCGGGCTCCATTCCGTAAGGCCGGGGGTGGGGGGGTGGGGGGGTGGGGGCGTGCGGGGGAGACAGGCCGGAGAGCAGGGAGCTCTCCCCTCACACCAGGCCTCTGGGGCTGGTACCGTTGCCCCGGGGGGTGCGTGCAGGCTGAAGGACAGCCACCCCACTCGAAGGGAAACCTCGGTAGAGGACGCGTGCCCCAGCTAAAACAGCCGCTCCCGAGGGTGGAGGCATTTGGTTGGGTGCGTGCGTTGGAGCACTGCAAGGGAGTCCCAAACCTAACGCCGAGGGAGCCGCCGGCTGCTGCACAAGGCAGCCCCCGACTCCCCCACTTGTTTCATGAAGCTAGCACCGAGGCCCCGCTTTCGCATGGAAGCCTGATCGCCTGCGCTCTACCTCCAAGAAACAACAGTGTACGGAAACCGTGCTTTCGCTACCATCCACCGCTCTGAGGGGGACGGAGCAGTTTCCCGGCTACCGTGGGTGAGCGCCTGGGGAACGGGCTCCTCCCGTGCCGCCACCGAGGGAGGAAGCAGCCCGGGCCGGGAAGGCACCTCTCCACTCAGCTGCTGTCACCTGGAGCTAACACTACCGCTCCAGGTGTGCACAGGAATGCTAAGTGCTCCACACTGGTTTGGCAGGGAGAAGCCGCTAAAGAAGCCCAGCTTCAGCTCCTTCGCCTCGCCACAGGGTGGCGGCCATTTTCCCCTCTGCTGGAGTGCAAGCCTGGGGAGGGAGTCCCAGCTGGGTTCCGGGGGAGAAATCAGCATGGGCAGAGGGCACCCTGTCGCCTCCACTCTTGTTTCGGGAAACTCGATCGGCTCTCCCGTGTGTGCGTGGAGTGCTAAGTGCCATCCAGCCAACGCCGAGGAACGAACCTGGAGAGAACGCGGGCCTCAGCACAGACGGCCCTTCCTGAGCCGGGACGTCACCTATGGGGTGCTTTTGTGAAAGCATGAGGAATGGAACCTAAACGTGACTCGGAGTGAGAAGCAGGCCTGTCAGGAAGGCTGCTGTCGACTCACGCCTTGTTTTAGGAGCTGAGCCCTGCTGCACCCTGTGTGCCTGGATGCCTAGTTCCCAGGCTGCTAAGAGCAAGGGTGAATGCTATAGAAGGACTGCGCTCTAGTTGACAGGGCCGTTCCTGAAGCCAGAGGCATTTTACAGTGCTCGTGTTGGAGAGACGGGGGACAGGGTCCCCTGCGTGAAATGGAGCGAGAAAGGGGCCGGTGCGCAAGGCAGCTCTCCACTCACCTCTCCTTTCTGAGGCTACTCCCCTGGCCCCGGGCGCGCCCGCAGGCCTCAAGCCAACCCCCTAACTCAAAGGAACCACCCTGTAGAGAATTCCCGCTTCGGCTACAAGAGCCAGGCCGGAGGCTGGAAGCGTTGTGCTGGGTGCACGCGTGAGCGCCCGGCAAGGGAGGCCCAAACCGCGTTCCGTGTGAGACGCAGGCCCCGGCAGAAGGCAGCACGCGACTCCCCGCTTGTTGCAGGAAGCGAGCACTGCGGCCCCGCTTTTGCATGGAAGTCTAACCGCAAGCGTTCTAACTCCAAGCAGCAACACTGCAGAGACACCGTGCTTTAGCTACCGTCGACCTCTGTGTGGGAGGAAGCAGTTGAGGGGGTCCTGTGGGTGAGGGGGCCCGGGGCCGGGCTCCATTCCGTAAGGCCGGGGGTGGGGGGGTGGGGGGGTGGGGGGGTGCGGGGGAGACAGGCCGGAGAGCAGGGAGCTCTCCCCTCACACCAGGCCTCTGGGGCTGGTACCGTTGCCCCGGGGGGTGCGTGCAGGCTGAAGGACAGCCACCCCACTCGAAGGGAAACCTCGGTAGAGGACGCGTGCCCCAGCTAAAACAGCCGCTCCCGAGGGTGGAGGCATTTGGTTGGGTGCGTGCGTTGGAGCACTGCAAGGGAGTCCCAAACCTAACGCCGAGGGAGCCGCCGGCTGCTGCACAAGGCAGCCCCCGACTCCCCCACTTGTTTCATGAAGCTAGCACCGAGGCCCCGCTTTCGCATGGAAGCCTGATCGCCTGCGCTCTACCTCCAAGAAACAACAGTGTACGGAAACCGTGCTTTCGCTACCATCCACCGCTCTGAGGGGGACGGAGCAGTTTCCCGGCTACCGTGGGTGAGCGCCTGGGGAACGGGCTCCTCCCGTGCCGCCACCGAGGGAGAAGCAGCCCGGGCCGGGAAGGCACCTCTCCACTCAGCTGCTGTCACCTGGAGCTAACACTACCGCTCCAGGTGTGCACAGGAATGCTAAGTGCTCCACACTGGTTTGGCAGGGAGAAGCCGCTAAAGAAGCCCAGCTTCAGCTCCTTCGCCTCGCCACAGGGTGGCGGCCATTTTCCCCTCTGCTGGAGTGCAAGCCTGGGGAGGGAGTCCCAGCTGGGTTCCGGGGGAGAAATCAGCATGGGCAGAGGGCACCCTGTCGCCTCCACTCTTGTTTCGGGAAACTCGATCGGCTCTCCCGTGTGTGCGTGGAGTGCTAAGTGCCATCCAGCCAACGCCGAGGAACGAACCTGGAGAGAACGCGGGCCTCAGCACAGACGGCCCTTCCTGAGCCGGGACGTCACCTATGGGGTGCTTTTGTGAAAGCATGAGGAATGGAACCTAAACGTGACTCGGAGTGAGAAGCAGGCCTGTCAGGAAGGCTGCTGTCGACTCACGCCTTGTTTTAGGAGCTGAGCCCTGCTGCACCCTGTGTGCCTGGATGCCTAGTTCCCAGGCTGCTAAGAGCAAGGGTGAATGCTATAGAAGGACTGCGCTCTAGTTGACAGGGCCGTTCCTGAAGCCAGAGGCATTTTACAGTGCTCGTGTTGGAGAGACGGGGGACAGGGTCCCCTGCGTGAAATGGAGCGAGAAAGGGGCCGGTGCGCAAGGCAGCTCTCCACTCACCTCTCCTTTCTGAGGCTACTCCCCTGGCCCCGGGCGCGCCCGCAGGCCTCAAGCCAACCCCCTAACTCAAAGGAACCACCCTGTAGAGAATTCCCGCTTCGGCTACAAGAGCCAGGCCGGAGGCTGGAAGCGTTGTGCTGGGTGCACGCGTGAGCGCCCGGCAAGGGAGGCCCAAACCGCGTTCCGTGTGAGACGCAGGCCCCGGCAGAAGGCAGCACGCGACTCCCCGCTTGTTGCAGGAAGCGAGCACTGCGGCCCCGCTTTTGCATGGAAGTCTAACCGCAAGCGTTCTAACTCCAAGCAGCAACACTGCAGAGACACCGTGCTTTAGCTACCGTCGACCTCTGTGTGGGAGGAAGCAGTTGAGGGGGTCCTGTGGGTGAGGGGGCCCGGGGCCGGGCTCCATTCCGTAAGGCCGGGGGTGGGGGGGTGGGGGGGTGGGGGGGTGCGGGGGAGACAGGCCGGAGAGCAGGGAGCTCTCCCCTCACACCAGGCCTCTGGGGCTGGTACCGTTGCCCCGGGGGGTGCGTGCAGGCTGAAGGACAGCCACCCCACTCGAAGGGAAACCTCGGTAGAGGACGCGTGCCCCAGCTAAAACAGCCGCTCCCGAGGGTGGAGGCATTTGGTTGGGTGCGTGCGTTGGAGCACTGCAAGGGAGTCCCAAACCTAACGCCGAGGGAGCCGCCGGCTGCTGCACAAGGCAGCCCCCGACTCCCCCACTTGTTTCATGAAGCTAGCACCGAGGCCCCGCTTTCGCATGGAAGCCTGATCGCCTGCGCTCTACCTCCAAGAAACAACAGTGTACGGAAACCGTGCTTTCGCTACCATCCACCGCTCTGAGGGGGACGGAGCAGTTTCCCGGCTACCGTGGGTGAGCGCCTGGGGAACGGGCTCCTCCCGTGCCGCCACCGAGGGAGAAGCAGCCCGGGCCGGGAAGGCACCTCTCCACTCAGCTGCTGTCACCTGGAGCTAACACTACCGCTCCAGGTGTGCACAGGAATGCTAAGTGCTCCACACTGGTTTGGCAGGGAGAAGCCGCTAAAGAAGCCCAGCTTCAGCTCCTTCGCCTCGCCACAGGGTGGCGGCCATTTTCCCCTCTGCTGGAGTGCAAGCCTGGGGAGGGAGTCCCAGCTGGGTTCCGGGGGAGAAATCAGCATGGGCAGAGGGCACCCTGTCGCCTCCACTCTTGTTTCGGGAAACTCGATCGGCTCTCCCGTGTGTGCGTGGAGTGCTAAGTGCCATCCAGCCAACGCCGAGGAACGAACCTGGAGAGAACGCGGGCCTCAGCACAGACGGCCCTTCCTGAGCCGGGACGTCACCTATGGGGTGCTTTTGTGAAAGCATGAGGAATGGAACCTAAACGTGACTCGGAGTGAGAAGCAGGCCTGTCAGGAAGGCTGCTGTCGACTCACGCCTTGTTTTAGGAGCTGAGCCCTGCTGCACCCTGTGTGCCTGGATGCCTAGTTCCCAGGCTGCTAAGAGCAAGGGTGAATGCTATAGAAGGACTGCGCTCTAGTTGACAGGGCCGTTCCTGAAGCCAGAGGCATTTTACAGTGCTCGTGTTGGAGAGACGGGGGACAGGGTCCCCTGCGTGAAATGGAGCGAGAAAGGGGCCGGTGCGCAAGGCAGCTCTCCACTCACCTCTCCTTTCTGAGGCTACTCCCCTGGCCCCGGGCGCGCCCGCAGGCCTCAAGCCAACCCCCTAACTCAAAGGAACCACCCTGTAGAGAATTCCCGCTTCGGCTACAAGAGCCAGGCCGGAGGCTGGAAGCGTTGTGCTGGGTGCACGCGTGAGCGCCCGGCAAGGGAGGCCCAAACCGCGTTCCGTGTGAGACGCAGGCCCCGGCAGAAGGCAGCACGCGACTCCCCGCTTGTTGCAGGAAGCGAGCACTGCGGCCCCGCTTTTGCATGGAAGTCTAACCGCAAGCGTTCTAACTCCAAGCAGCAACACTGCAGAGACACCGTGCTTTAGCTACCGTCGACCTCTGTGTGGGAGGAAGCAGTTGAGGGGGTCCTGTGGGTGAGGGGGCCCGGGGCCGGGCTCCATTCCGTAAGGCCGGGGGTGGGGGGGTGGGGGGGTGGGGGGGTGCGGGGGAGACAGGCCGGAGAGCAGGGAGCTCTCCCCTCACACCAGGCCTCTGGGGCTGGTACCGTTGCCCCGGGGGGTGCGTGCAGGCTGAAGGACAGCCACCCCACTCGAAGGGAAACCTCGGTAGAGGACGCGTGCCCCAGCTAAAACAGCCGCTCCCGAGGGTGGAGGCATTTGGTTGGGTGCGTGCGTTGGAGCACTGCAAGGGAGTCCCAAACCTAACGCCGAGGGAGCCGCCGGCTGCTGCACAAGGCAGCCCCCGACTCCCCCACTTGTTTCATGAAGCTAGCACCGAGGCCCCGCTTTCGCATGGAAGCCTGATCGCCTGCGCTCTACCTCCAAGAAACAACAGTGTACGGAAACCGTGCTTTCGCTACCATCCACCGCTCTGAGGGGGACGGAGCAGTTTCCCGGCTACCGTGGGTGAGCGCCTGGGGAACGGGCTCCTCCCGTGCCGCCACCGAGGGAGAAGCAGCCCGGGCCGGGAAGGCACCTCTCCACTCAGCTGCTGTCACCTGGAGCTAACACTACCGCTCCAGGTGTGCACAGGAATGCTAAGTGCTCCACACTGGTTTGGCAGGGAGAAGCCGCTAAAGAAGCCCAGCTTCAGCTCCTTCGCCTCGCCACAGGGTGGCGGCCATTTTCCCCTCTGCTGGAGTGCAAGCCTGGGGAGGGAGTCCCAGCTGGGTTCCGGGGGAGAAATCAGCATGGGCAGAGGGCACCCTGTCGCCTCCACTCTTGTTTCGGGAAACTCGATCGGCTCTCCCGTGTGTGCGTGGAGTGCTAAGTGCCATCCAGCCAACGCCGAGGAACGAACCTGGAGAGAACGCGGGCCTCAGCACAGACGGCCCTTCCTGAGCCGGGACGTCACCTATGGGGTGCTTTTGTGAAAGCATGAGGAATGGAACCTAAACGTGACTCGGAGTGAGAAGCAGGCCTGTCAGGAAGGCTGCTGTCGACTCACGCCTTGTTTTAGGAGCTGAGCCCTGCTGCACCCTGTGTGCCTGGATGCCTAGTTCCCAGGCTGCTAAGAGCAAGGGTGAATGCTATAGAAGGACTGCGCTCTAGTTGACAGGGCCGTTCCTGAAGCCAGAGGCATTTTACAGTGCTCGTGTTGGAGAGACGGGGGACAGGGTCCCCTGCGTGAAATGGAGCGAGAAAGGGGCCGGTGCGCAAGGCAGCTCTCCACTCACCTCTCCTTTCTGAGGCTACTCCCCTGGCCCCGGGCGCGCCCGCAGGCCTCAAGCCAACCCCCTAACTCAAAGGAACCACCCTGTAGAGAATTCCCGCTTCGGCTACAAGAGCCAGGCCGGAGGCTGGAAGCGTTGTGCTGGGTGCACGCGTGAGCGCCCGGCAAGGGAGGCCCAAACCGCGTTCCGTGTGAGACGCAGGCCCCGGCAGAAGGCAGCACGCGACTCCCCGCTTGTTGCAGGAAGCGAGCACTGCGGCCCCGCTTTTGCATGGAAGTCTAACCGCAAGCGTTCTAACTCCAAGCAGCAACACTGCAGAGACACCGTGCTTTAGCTACCGTCGACCTCTGTGTGGGAGGAAGCAGTTGAGGGGGTCCTGTGGGTGAGGGGGCCCGGGGCCGGGCTCCATTCCGTAAGGCCGGGGGTGGGGGGGTGGGGGGGTGGGGGCGTGCGGGGGAGACAGGCCGGAGAGCAGGGAGCTCTCCCCTCACACCAGGCCTCTGGGGCTGGTACCGTTGCCCCGGGGGGTGCGTGCAGGCTGAAGGACAGCCACCCCACTCGAAGGGAAACCTCGGTAGAGGACGCGTGCCCCAGCTAAAACAGCCGCTCCCGAGGGTGGAGGCATTTGGTTGGGTGCGTGCGTTGGAGCACTGCAAGGGAGTCCCAAACCTAACGCCGAGGGAGCCGCCGGCTGCTGCACAAGGCAGCCCCCGACTCCCCCACTTGTTTCATGAAGCTAGCACCGAGGCCCCGCTTTCGCATGGAAGCCTGATCGCCTGCGCTCTACCTCCAAGAAACAACAGTGTACGGAAACCGTGCTTTCGCTACCATCCACCGCTCTGAGGGGGACGGAGCAGTTTCCCGGCTACCGTGGGTGAGCGCCTGGGGAACGGGCTCCTCCCGTGCCGCCACCGAGGGAGAAGCAGCCCGGGCCGGGAAGGCACCTCTCCACTCAGCTGCTGTCACCTGGAGCTAACACTACCGCTCCAGGTGTGCACAGGAATGCTAAGTGCTCCACACTGGTTTGGCAGGGAGAAGCCGCTAAAGAAGCCCAGCTTCAGCTCCTTCGCCTCGCCACAGGGTGGCGGCCATTTTCCCCTCTGCTGGAGTGCAAGCCTGGGGAGGGAGTCCCAGCTGGGTTCCGGGGGAGAAATCAGCATGGGCAGAGGGCACCCTGTCGCCTCCACTCTTGTTTCGGGAAACTCGATCGGCTCTCCCGTGTGTGCGTGGAGTGCTAAGTGCCATCCAGCCAACGCCGAGGAACGAACCTGGAGAGAACGCGGGCCTCAGCACAGACGGCCCTTCCTGAGCCGGGACGTCACCTATGGGGTGCTTTTGTGAAAGCATGAGGAATGGAACCTAAACGTGACTCGGAGTGAGAAGCAGGCCTGTCAGGAAGGCTGCTGTCGACTCACGCCTTGTTTTAGGAGCTGAGCCCTGCTGCACCCTGTGTGCCTGGATGCCTAGTTCCCAGGCTGCTAAGAGCAAGGGTGAATGCTATAGAAGGACTGCGCTCTAGTTGACAGGGCCGTTCCTGAAGCCAGAGGCATTTTACAGTGCTCGTGTTGGAGAGACGGGGGACAGGGTCCCCTGCGTGAAATGGAGCGAGAAAGGGGCCGGTGCGCAAGGCAGCTCTCCACTCACCTCTCCTTTCTGAGGCTACTCCCCTGGCCCCGGGCGCGCCCGCAGGCCTCAAGCCAACCCCCTAACTCAAAGGAACCACCCTGTAGAGAATTCCCGCTTCGGCTACAAGAGCCAGGCCGGAGGCTGGAAGCGTTGTGCTGGGTGCACGCGTGAGCGCCCGGCAAGGGAGGCCCAAACCGCGTTCCGTGTGAGACGCAGGCCCCGGCAGAAGGCAGCACGCGACTCCCCGCTTGTTGCAGGAAGCGAGCACTGCGGCCCCGCTTTTGCATGGAAGTCTAACCGCAAGCGTTCTAACTCCAAGCAGCAACACTGCAGAGACACCGTGCTTTAGCTACCGTCGACCTCTGTGTGGGAGGAAGCAGTTGAGGGGGTCCTGTGGGTGAGGGGGCCCGGGGCCGGGCTCCATTCCGTAAGGCCGGGGGTGGGGGGGTGGGGGGGTGGGGGGGTGCGGGGGAGACAGGCCGGAGAGCAGGGAGCTCTCCCCTCACACCAGGCCTCTGGGGCTGGTACCGTTGCCCCGGGGGGTGCGTGCAGGCTGAAGGACAGCCACCCCACTCGAAGGGAAACCTCGGTAGAGGACGCGTGCCCCAGCTAAAACAGCCGCTCCCGAGGGTGGAGGCATTTGGTTGGGTGCGTGCGTTGGAGCACTGCAAGGGAGTCCCAAACCTAACGCCGAGGGAGCCGCCGGCTGCTGCACAAGGCAGCCCCCGACTCCCCCACTTGTTTCATGAAGCTAGCACCGAGGCCCCGCTTTCGCATGGAAGCCTGATCGCCTGCGCTCTACCTCCAAGAAACAACAGTGTACGGAAACCGTGCTTTCGCTACCATCCACCGCTCTGAGGGGGACGGAGCAGTTTCCCGGCTACCGTGGGTGAGCGCCTGGGGAACGGGCTCCTCCCGTGCCGCCACCGAGGGAGAAGCAGCCCGGGCCGGGAAGGCACCTCTCCACTCAGCTGCTGTCACCTGGAGCTAACACTACCGCTCCAGGTGTGCACAGGAATGCTAAGTGCTCCACACTGGTTTGGCAGGGAGAAGCCGCTAAAGAAGCCCAGCTTCAGCTCCTTCGCCTCGCCACAGGGTGGCGGCCATTTTCCCCTCTGCTGGAGTGCAAGCCTGGGGAGGGAGTCCCAGCTGGGTTCCGGGGGAGAAATCAGCATGGGCAGAGGGCACCCTGTCGCCTCCACTCTTGTTTCGGGAAACTCGATCGGCTCTCCCGTGTGTGCGTGGAGTGCTAAGTGCCATCCAGCCAACGCCGAGGAACGAACCTGGAGAGAACGCGGGCCTCAGCACAGACGGCCCTTCCTGAGCCGGGACGTCACCTATGGGGTGCTTTTGTGAAAGCATGAGGAATGGAACCTAAACGTGACTCGGAGTGAGAAGCAGGCCTGTCAGGAAGGCTGCTGTCGACTCACGCCTTGTTTTAGGAGCTGAGCCCTGCTGCACCCTGTGTGCCTGGATGCCTAGTTCCCAGGCTGCTAAGAGCAAGGGTGAATGCTATAGAAGGACTGCGCTCTAGTTGACAGGGCCGTTCCTGAAGCCAGAGGCATTTTACAGTGCTCGTGTTGGAGAGACGGGGGACAGGGTCCCCTGCGTGAAATGGAGCGAGAAAGGGGCCGGTGCGCAAGGCAGCTCTCCACTCACCTCTCCTTTCTGAGGCTACTCCCCTGGCCCCGGGCGCGCCCGCAGGCCTCAAGCCAACCCCCTAACTCAAAGGAACCACCCTGTAGAGAATTCCCGCTTCGGCTACAAGAGCCAGGCCGGAGGCTGGAAGCGTTGTGCTGGGTGCACGCGTGAGCGCCCGGCAAGGGAGGCCCAAACCGCGTTCCGTGTGAGACGCAGGCCCCGGCAGAAGGCAGCACGCGACTCCCCGCTTGTTGCAGGAAGCGAGCACTGCGGCCCCGCTTTTGCATGGAAGTCTAACCGCAAGCGTTCTAACTCCAAGCAGCAACACTGCAGAGACACCGTGCTTTAGCTACCGTCGACCTCTGTGTGGGAGGAAGCAGTTGAGGGGGTCCTGTGGGTGAGGGGGCCCGGGGCCGGGCTCCATTCCGTAAGGCCGGGGGTGGGGGGGTGGGGGGGTGGGGGCGTGCGGGGGAGACAGGCCGGAGAGCAGGGAGCTCTCCCCTCACACCAGGCCTCTGGGGCTGGTACCGTTGCCCCGGGGGGTGCGTGCAGGCTGAAGGACAGCCACCCCACTCGAAGGGAAACCTCGGTAGAGGACGCGTGCCCCAGCTAAAACAGCCGCTCCCGAGGGTGGAGGCATTTGGTTGGGTGCGTGCGTTGGAGCACTGCAAGGGAGTCCCAAACCTAACGCCGAGGGAGCCGCCGGCTGCTGCACAAGGCAGCCCCCGACTCCCCCACTTGTTTCATGAAGCTAGCACCGAGGCCCCGCTTTCGCATGGAAGCCTGATCGCCTGCGCTCTACCTCCAAGAAACAACAGTGTACGGAAACCGTGCTTTCGCTACCATCCACCGCTCTGAGGGGGACGGAGCAGTTTCCCGGCTACCGTGGGTGAGCGCCTGGGGAACGGGCTCCTCCCGTGCCGCCACCGAGGGAGAAGCAGCCCGGGCCGGGAAGGCACCTCTCCACTCAGCTGCTGTCACCTGGAGCTAACACTACCGCTCCAGGTGTGCACAGGAATGCTAAGTGCTCCACACTGGTTTGGCAGGGAGAAGCCGCTAAAGAAGCCCAGCTTCAGCTCCTTCGCCTCGCCACAGGGTGGCGGCCATTTTCCCCTCTGCTGGAGTGCAAGCCTGGGGAGGGAGTCCCAGCTGGGTTCCGGGGGAGAAATCAGCATGGGCAGAGGGCACCCTGTCGCCTCCACTCTTGTTTCGGGAAACTCGATCGGCTCTCCCGTGTGTGCGTGGAGTGCTAAGTGCCATCCAGCCAACGCCGAGGAACGAACCTGGAGAGAACGCGGGCCTCAGCACAGACGGCCCTTCCTGAGCCGGGACGTCACCTATGGGGTGCTTTTGTGAAAGCATGAGGAATGGAACCTAAACGTGACTCGGAGTGAGAAGCAGGCCTGTCAGGAAGGCTGCTGTCGACTCACGCCTTGTTTTAGGAGCTGAGCCCTGCTGCACCCTGTGTGCCTGGATGCCTAGTTCCCAGGCTGCTAAGAGCAAGGGTGAATGCTATAGAAGGACTGCGCTCTAGTTGACAGGGCCGTTCCTGAAGCCAGAGGCATTTTACAGTGCTCGTGTTGGAGAGACGGGGGACAGGGTCCCCTGCGTGAAATGGAGCGAGAAAGGGGCCGGTGCGCAAGGCAGCTCTCCACTCACCTCTCCTTTCTGAGGCTACTCCCCTGGCCCCGGGCGCGCCCGCAGGCCTCAAGCCAACCCCCTAACTCAAAGGAACCACCCTGTAGAGAATTCCCGCTTCGGCTACAAGAGCCAGGCCGGAGGCTGGAAGCGTTGTGCTGGGTGCACGCGTGAGCGCCCGGCAAGGGAGGCCCAAACCGCGTTCCGTGTGAGACGCAGGCCCCGGCAGAAGGCAGCACGCGACTCCCCGCTTGTTGCAGGAAGCGAGCACTGCGGCCCCGCTTTTGCATGGAAGTCTAACCGCAAGCGTTCTAACTCCAAGCAGCAACACTGCAGAGACACCGTGCTTTAGCTACCGTCGACCTCTGTGTGGGAGGAAGCAGTTGAGGGGGTCCTGTGGGTGAGGGGGCCCGGGGCCGGGCTCCATTCCGTAAGGCCGGGGGTGGGGGGGTGGGGGGGTGGGGGGGTGCGGGGGAGACAGGCCGGAGAGCAGGGAGCTCTCCCCTCACACCAGGCCTCTGGGGCTGGTACCGTTGCCCCGGGGGGTGCGTGCAGGCTGAAGGACAGCCACCCCACTCGAAGGGAAACCTCGGTAGAGGACGCGTGCCCCAGCTAAAACAGCCGCTCCCGAGGGTGGAGGCATTTGGTTGGGTGCGTGCGTTGGAGCACTGCAAGGGAGTCCCAAACCTAACGCCGAGGGAGCCGCCGGCTGCTGCACAAGGCAGCCCCCGACTCCCCCACTTGTTTCATGAAGCTAGCACCGAGGCCCCGCTTTCGCATGGAAGCCTGATCGCCTGCGCTCTACCTCCAAGAAACAACAGTGTACGGAAACCGTGCTTTCGCTACCATCCACCGCTCTGAGGGGGACGGAGCAGTTTCCCGGCTACCGTGGGTGAGCGCCTGGGGAACGGGCTCCTCCCGTGCCGCCACCGAGGGAGAAGCAGCCCGGGCCGGGAAGGCACCTCTCCACTCAGCTGCTGTCACCTGGAGCTAACACTACCGCTCCAGGTGTGCACAGGAATGCTAAGTGCTCCACACTGGTTTGGCAGGGAGAAGCCGCTAAAGAAGCCCAGCTTCAGCTCCTTCGCCTCGCCACAGGGTGGCGGCCATTTTCCCCTCTGCTGGAGTGCAAGCCTGGGGAGGGAGTCCCAGCTGGGTTCCGGGGGAGAAATCAGCATGGGCAGAGGGCACCCTGTCGCCTCCACTCTTGTTTCGGGAAACTCGATCGGCTCTCCCGTGTGTGCGTGGAGTGCTAAGTGCCATCCAGCCAACGCCGAGGAACGAACCTGGAGAGAACGCGGGCCTCAGCACAGACGGCCCTTCCTGAGCCGGGACGTCACCTATGGGGTGCTTTTGTGAAAGCATGAGGAATGGAACCTAAACGTGACTCGGAGTGAGAAGCAGGCCTGTCAGGAAGGCTGCTGTCGACTCACGCCTTGTTTTAGGAGCTGAGCCCTGCTGCACCCTGTGTGCCTGGATGCCTAGTTCCCAGGCTGCTAAGAGCAAGGGTGAATGCTATAGAAGGACTGCGCTCTAGTTGACAGGGCCGTTCCTGAAGCCAGAGGCATTTTACAGTGCTCGTGTTGGAGAGACGGGGGACAGGGTCCCCTGCGTGAAATGGAGCGAGAAAGGGGCCGGTGCGCAAGGCAGCTCTCCACTCACCTCTCCTTTCTGAGGCTACTCCCCTGGCCCCGGGCGCGCCCGCAGGCCTCAAGCCAACCCCCTAACTCAAAGGAACCACCCTGTAGAGAATTCCCGCTTCGGCTACAAGAGCCAGGCCGGAGGCTGGAAGCGTTGTGCTGGGTGCACGCGTGAGCGCCCGGCAAGGGAGGCCCAAACCGCGTTCCGTGTGAGACGCAGGCCCCGGCAGAAGGCAGCACGCGACTCCCCGCTTGTTGCAGGAAGCGAGCACTGCGGCCCCGCTTTTGCATGGAAGTCTAACCGCAAGCGTTCTAACTCCAAGCAGCAACACTGCAGAGACACCGTGCTTTAGCTACCGTCGACCTCTGTGTGGGAGGAAGCAGTTGAGGGGGTCCTGTGGGTGAGGGGGCCCGGGGCCGGGCTCCATTCCGTAAGGCCGGGGGTGGGGGGGTGGGGGGGTGGGGGGGTGCGGGGGAGACAGGCCGGAGAGCAGGGAGCTCTCCCCTCACACCAGGCCTCTGGGGCTGGTACCGTTGCCCCGGGGGGTGCGTGCAGGCTGAAGGACAGCCACCCCACTCGAAGGGAAACCTCGGTAGAGGACGCGTGCCCCAGCTAAAACAGCCGCTCCCGAGGGTGGAGGCATTTGGTTGGGTGCGTGCGTTGGAGCACTGCAAGGGAGTCCCAAACCTAACGCCGAGGGAGCCGCCGGCTGCTGCACAAGGCAGCCCCCGACTCCCCCACTTGTTTCATGAAGCTAGCACCGAGGCCCCGCTTTCGCATGGAAGCCTGATCGCCTGCGCTCTACCTCCAAGAAACAACAGTGTACGGAAACCGTGCTTTCGCTACCATCCACCGCTCTGAGGGGGACGGAGCAGTTTCCCGGCTACCGTGGGTGAGCGCCTGGGGAACGGGCTCCTCCCGTGCCGCCACCGAGGGAGAAGCAGCCCGGGCCGGGAAGGCACCTCTCCACTCAGCTGCTGTCACCTGGAGCTAACACTACCGCTCCAGGTGTGCACAGGAATGCTAAGTGCTCCACACTGGTTTGGCAGGGAGAAGCCGCTAAAGAAGCCCAGCTTCAGCTCCTTCGCCTCGCCACAGGGTGGCGGCCATTTTCCCCTCTGCTGGAGTGCAAGCCTGGGGAGGGAGTCCCAGCTGGGTTCCGGGGGAGAAATCAGCATGGGCAGAGGGCACCCTGTCGCCTCCACTCTTGTTTCGGGAAACTCGATCGGCTCTCCCGTGTGTGCGTGGAGTGCTAAGTGCCATCCAGCCAACGCCGAGGAACGAACCTGGAGAGAACGCGGGCCTCAGCACAGACGGCCCTTCCTGAGCCGGGACGTCACCTATGGGGTGCTTTTGTGAAAGCATGAGGAATGGAACCTAAACGTGACTCGGAGTGAGAAGCAGGCCTGTCAGGAAGGCTGCTGTCGACTCACGCCTTGTTTTAGGAGCTGAGCCCTGCTGCACCCTGTGTGCCTGGATGCCTAGTTCCCAGGCTGCTAAGAGCAAGGGTGAATGCTATAGAAGGACTGCGCTCTAGTTGACAGGGCCGTTCCTGAAGCCAGAGGCATTTTACAGTGCTCGTGTTGGAGAGACGGGGGACAGGGTCCCCTGCGTGAAATGGAGCGAGAAAGGGGCCGGTGCGCAAGGCAGCTCTCCACTCACCTCTCCTTTCTGAGGCTACTCCCCTGGCCCCGGGCGCGCCCGCAGGCCTCAAGCCAACCCCCTAACTCAAAGGAACCACCCTGTAGAGAATTCCCGCTTCGGCTACAAGAGCCAGGCCGGAGGCTGGAAGCGTTGTGCTGGGTGCACGCGTGAGCGCCCGGCAAGGGAGGCCCAAACCGCGTTCCGTGTGAGACGCAGGCCCCGGCAGAAGGCAGCACGCGACTCCCCGCTTGTTGCAGGAAGCGAGCACTGCGGCCCCGCTTTTGCATGGAAGTCTAACCGCAAGCGTTCTAACTCCAAGCAGCAACACTGCAGAGACACCGTGCTTTAGCTACCGTCGACCTCTGTGTGGGAGGAAGCAGTTGAGGGGGTCCTGTGGGTGAGGGGGCCCGGGGCCGGGCTCCATTCCGTAAGGCCGGGGGTGGGGGGGTGGGGGGGTGGGGGGGTGGGGGGGTGCGGGGGAGACAGGCCGGAGAGCAGGGAGCTCTCCCCTCACACCAGGCCTCTGGGGCTGGTACCGTTGCCCCGGGGGGTGCGTGCAGGCTGAAGGACAGCCACCCCACTCGAAGGGAAACCTCGGTAGAGGACGCGTGCCCCAGCTAAAACAGCCGCTCCCGAGGGTGGAGGCATTTGGTTGGGTGCGTGCGTTGGAGCACTGCAAGGGAGTCCCAAACCTAACGCCGAGGGAGCCGCCGGCTGCTGCACAAGGCAGCCCCCGACTCCCCCACTTGTTTCATGAAGCTAGCACCGAGGCCCCGCTTTCGCATGGAAGCCTGATCGCCTGCGCTCTACCTCCAAGAAACAACAGTGTACGGAAACCGTGCTTTCGCTACCATCCACCGCTCTGAGGGGGACGGAGCAGTTTCCCGGCTACCGTGGGTGAGCGCCTGGGGAACGGGCTCCTCCCGTGCCGCCACCGAGGGAGAAGCAGCCCGGGCCGGGAAGGCACCTCTCCACTCAGCTGCTGTCACCTGGAGCTAACACTACCGCTCCAGGTGTGCACAGGAATGCTAAGTGCTCCACACTGGTTTGGCAGGGAGAAGCCGCTAAAGAAGCCCAGCTTCAGCTCCTTCGCCTCGCCACAGGGTGGCGGCCATTTTCCCCTCTGCTGGAGTGCAAGCCTGGGGAGGGAGTCCCAGCTGGGTTCCGGGGGAGAAATCAGCATGGGCAGAGGGCACCCTGTCGCCTCCACTCTTGTTTCGGGAAACTCGATCGGCTCTCCCGTGTGTGCGTGGAGTGCTAAGTGCCATCCAGCCAACGCCGAGGAACGAACCTGGAGAGAACGCGGGCCTCAGCACAGACGGCCCTTCCTGAGCCGGGACGTCACCTATGGGGTGCTTTTGTGAAAGCATGAGGAATGGAACCTAAACGTGACTCGGAGTGAGAAGCAGGCCTGTCAGGAAGGCTGCTGTCGACTCACGCCTTGTTTTAGGAGCTGAGCCCTGCTGCACCCTGTGTGCCTGGATGCCTAGTTCCCAGGCTGCTAAGAGCAAGGGTGAATGCTATAGAAGGACTGCGCTCTAGTTGACAGGGCCGTTCCTGAAGCCAGAGGCATTTTACAGTGCTCGTGTTGGAGAGACGGGGGACAGGGTCCCCTGCGTGAAATGGAGCGAGAAAGGGGCCGGTGCGCAAGGCAGCTCTCCACTCACCTCTCCTTTCTGAGGCTACTCCCCTGGCCCCGGGCGCGCCCGCAGGCCTCAAGCCAACCCCCTAACTCAAAGGAACCACCCTGTAGAGAATTCCCGCTTCGGCTACAAGAGCCAGGCCGGAGGCTGGAAGCGTTGTGCTGGGTGCACGCGTGAGCGCCCGGCAAGGGAGGCCCAAACCGCGTTCCGTGTGAGACGCAGGCCCCGGCAGAAGGCAGCACGCGACTCCCCGCTTGTTGCAGGAAGCGAGCACTGCGGCCCCGCTTTTGCATGGAAGTCTAACCGCAAGCGTTCTAACTCCAAGCAGCAACACGGCAGAGACACCGTGCTTTAGCTACCGTCGACCTCTGTGTGGGAGGAAGCAGTTGAGGGGGTCCTGTGGGTGAGGGGGCCCGGGGCCGGGCTCCATTCCGTAAGGCCGGGGGTGGGGGGGTGGGGGGGTGGGGGGGTGCGGGGGAGACAGGCCGGAGAGCAGGGAGCTCTCCCCTCACACCAGGCCTCTGGGGCTGGTACCGTTGCCCCGGGGGGTGCGTGCAGGCTGAAGGACAGCCACCCCACTCGAAGGGAAACCTCGGTAGAGGACGCGTGCCCCAGCTAAAACAGCCGCTCCCGAGGGTGGAGGCATTTTGTTGGGTGCGTGCGTTGGAGCACTGCAAGGGAGTCCCAAACCTAACGCCGAGGGAGCCGCCGGCTGCTGCACAAGGCAGCCCCCGACTCCCCCACTTGTTTCATGAAGCTAGCACCGAGGCCCCGCTTTCGCATGGAAGCCTGATCGCCTGCGCTCTACCTCCAAGAAACAACAGTGTACGGAAACCGTGCTTTCGCTACCATCCACCGCTCTGAGGGGGACGGAGCAGTTTCCCGGCTACCGTGGGTGAGCGCCTGGGGAACGGGCTCCTCCCGTGCCGCCACCGAGGGAGAAGCAGCCCGGGCCGGGAAGGCACCTCTCCACTCAGCTGCTGTCACCTGGAGCTAACACTACCGCTCCAGGTGTGCACAGGAATGCTAAGTGCTCCACACTGGTTTGGCAGGGAGAAGCCGCTAAAGAAGCCCAGCTTCAGCTCCTTCGCCTCGCCACAGGGTGGCGGCCATTTTCCCCTCTGCTGGAGTGCAAGCCTGGGGAGGGAGTCCCAGCTGGGTTCCGGGGGAGAAATCAGCATGGGCAGAGGGCACCCTGTCGCCTCCACTCTTGTTTCGGGAAACTCGATCGGCTCTCCCGTGTGTGCGTGGAGTGCTAAGTGCCATCCAGCCAACGCCGAGGAACGAACCTGGAGAGAACGCGGGCCTCAGCACAGACGGCCCTTCCTGAGCCGGGACGTCACCTATGGGGTGCTTTTGTGAAAGCATGAGGAATGGAACCTAAACGTGACTCGGAGTGAGAAGCAGGCCTGTCAGGAAGGCTGCTGTCGACTCACGCCTTGTTTTAGGAGCTGAGCCCTGCTGCACCCTGTGTGCCTGGATGCCTAGTTCCCAGGCTGCTAAGAGCAAGGGTGAATGCTATAGAAGGACTGCGCTCTAGTTGACAGGGCCGTTCCTGAAGCCAGAGGCATTTTACAGTGCTCGTGTTGGAGAGACGGGGGACAGGGTCCCCTGCGTGAAATGGAGCGAGAAAGGGGCCGGTGCGCAAGGCAGCTCTCCACTCACCTCTCCTTTCTGAGGCTACTCCCCTGGCCCCGGGCGCGCCCGCAGGCCTCAAGCCAACCCCCTAACTCAAAGGAACCACCCTGTAGAGAATTCCCGCTTCGGCTACAAGAGCCAGGCCGGAGGCTGGAAGCGTTGTGCTGGGTGCACGCGTGAGCGCCCGGCAAGGGAGGCCCAAACCGCGTTCCGTGTGAGACGCAGGCCCCGGCAGAAGGCAGCACGCGACTCCCCGCTTGTTGCAGGAAGCGAGCACTGCGGCCCCGCTTTTGCATGGAAGTCTAACCGCAAGCGTTCTAACTCCAAGCAGCAACACGGCAGAGACACCGTGCTTTAGCTACCGTCGACCTCTGTGTGGGAGGAAGCAGTTGAGGGGGTCCTGTGGGTGAGGGGGCCCGGGGCCGGGCTCCATTCCGTAAGGCCGGGGGTGGGGGGGTGGGGGGGTGGGGGGGTGCGGGGGAGACAGGCCGGAGAGCAGGGAGCTCTCCCCTCACACCAGGCCTCTGGGGCTGGTACCGTTGCCCCGGGGGGTGCGTGCAGGCTGAAGGACAGCCACCCCACTCGAAGGGAAACCTCGGTAGAGGACGCGTGCCCCAGCTAAAACAGCCGCTCCCGAGGGTGGAGGCATTTGGTTGGGTGCGTGCGTTGGAGCACTGCAAGGGAGTCCCAAACCTAACGCCGAGGGAGCCGCCGGCTGCTGCACAAGGCAGCCCCCGACTCCCCCACTTGTTTCATGAAGCTAGCACCGAGGCCCCGCTTTCGCATGGAAGCCTGATCGCCTGCGCTCTACCTCCAAGAAACAACAGTGTACGGAAACCGTGCTTTCGCTACCATCCACCGCTCTGAGGGGGACGGAGCAGTTTCCCGGCTACCGTGGGTGAGCGCCTGGGGAACGGGCTCCTCCCGTGCCGCCACCGAGGGAGAAGCAGCCCGGGCCGGGAAGGCACCTCTCCACTCAGCTGCTGTCACCTGGAGCTAACACTACCGCTCCAGGTGTGCACAGGAATGCTAAGTGCTCCACACTGGTTTGGCAGGGAGAAGCCGCTAAAGAAGCCCAGCTTCAGCTCCTTCGCCTCGCCACAGGGTGGCGGCCATTTTCCCCTCTGCTGGAGTGCAAGCCTGGGGAGGGAGTCCCAGCTGGGTTCCGGGGGAGAAATCAGCATGGGCAGAGGGCACCCTGTCGCCTCCACTCTTGTTTCGGGAAACTCGATCGGCTCTCCCGTGTGTGCGTGGAGTGCTAAGTGCCATCCAGCCAACGCCGAGGAACGAACCTGGAGAGAACGCGGGCCTCAGCACAGACGGCCCTTCCTGAGCCGGGACGTCACCTATGGGGTGCTTTTGTGAAAGCATGAGGAATGGAACCTAAACGTGACTCGGAGTGAGAAGCAGGCCTGTCAGGAAGGCTGCTGTCGACTCACGCCTTGTTTTAGGAGCTGAGCCCTGCTGCACCCTGTGTGCCTGGATGCCTAGTTCCCAGGCTGCTAAGAGCAAGGGTGAATGCTATAGAAGGACTGCGCTCTAGTTGACAGGGCCGTTCCTGAAGCCAGAGGCATTTTACAGTGCTCGTGTTGGAGAGACGGGGGACAGGGTCCCCTGCGTGAAATGGAGCGAGAAAGGGGCCGGTGCGCAAGGCAGCTCTCCACTCACCTCTCCTTTCTGAGGCTACTCCCCTGGCCCCGGGCGCGCCCGCAGGCCTCAAGCCAACCCCCTAACTCAAAGGAACCACCCTGTAGAGAATTCCCGCTTCGGCTACAAGAGCCAGGCCGGAGGCTGGAAGCGTTGTGCTGGGTGCACGCGTGAGCGCCCGGCAAGGGAGGCCCAAACCGCGTTCCGTGTGAGACGCAGGCCCCGGCAGAAGGCAGCACGCGACTCCCCGCTTGTTGCAGGAAGCGAGCACTGCGGCCCCGCTTTTGCATGGAAGTCTAACCGCAAGCGTTCTAACTCCAAGCAGCAACACTGCAGAGACACCGTGCTTTAGCTACCGTCGACCTCTGTGTGGGAGGAAGCAGTTGAGGGGGTCCTGTGGGTGAGGGGGCCCGGGGCCGGGCTCCATTCCGTAAGGCCGGGGGTGGGGGGGTGGGGGGGTGGGGGGGTGGGGGGGTGCGGGGGAGACAGGCCGGAGAGCAGGGAGCTCTCCCCTCACACCAGGCCTCTGGGGCTGGTACCGTTGCCCCGGGGGGTGCGTGCAGGCTGAAGGACAGCCACCCCACTCGAAGGGAAACCTCGGTAGAGGACGCGTGCCCCAGCTAAAACAGCCGCTCCCGAGGGTGGAGGCATTTGGTTGGGTGCGTGCGTTGGAGCACTGCAAGGGAGTCCCAAACCTAACGCCGAGGGAGCCGCCGGCTGCTGCACAAGGCAGCCCCCGACTCCCCCACTTGTTTCATGAAGCTAGCACCGAGGCCCCGCTTTCGCATGGAAGCCTGATCGCCTGCGCTCTACCTCCAAGAAACAACAGTGTACGGAAACCGTGCTTTCGCTACCATCCACCGCTCTGAGGGGGACGGAGCAGTTTCCCGGCTACCGTGGGTGAGCGCCTGGGGAACGGGCTCCTCCCGTGCCGCCACCGAGGGAGAAGCAGCCCGGGCCGGGAAGGCACCTCTCCACTCAGCTGCTGTCACCTGGAGCTAACACTACCGCTCCAGGTGTGCACAGGAATGCTAAGTGCTCCACACTGGTTTGGCAGGGAGAAGCCGCTAAAGAAGCCCAGCTTCAGCTCCTTCGCCTCGCCACAGGGTGGCGGCCATTTTCCCCTCTGCTGGAGTGCAAGCCTGGGGAGGGAGTCCCAGCTGGGTTCCGGGGGAGAAATCAGCATGGGCAGAGGGCACCCTGTCGCCTCCACTCTTGTTTCGGGAAACTCGATCGGCTCTCCCGTGTGTGCGTGGAGTGCTAAGTGCCATCCAGCCAACGCCGAGGAACGAACCTGGAGAGAACGCGGGCCTCAGCACAGACGGCCCTTCCTGAGCCGGGACGTCACCTATGGGGTGCTTTTGTGAAAGCATGAGGAATGGAACCTAAACGTGACTCGGAGTGAGAAGCAGGCCTGTCAGGAAGGCTGCTGTCGACTCACGCCTTGTTTTAGGAGCTGAGCCCTGCTGCACCCTGTGTGCCTGGATGCCTAGTTCCCAGGCTGCTAAGAGCAAGGGTGAATGCTATAGAAGGACTGCGCTCTAGTTGACAGGGCCGTTCCTGAAGCCAGAGGCATTTTACAGTGCTCGTGTTGGAGAGACGGGGGACAGGGTCCCCTGCGTGAAATGGAGCGAGAAAGGGGCCGGTGCGCAAGGCAGCTCTCCACTCACCTCTCCTTTCTGAGGCTACTCCCCTGGCCCCGGGCGCGCCCGCAGGCCTCAAGCCAACCCCCTAACTCAAAGGAACCACCCTGTAGAGAATTCCCGCTTCGGCTACAAGAGCCAGGCCGGAGGCTGGAAGCGTTGTGCTGGGTGCACGCGTGAGCGCCCGGCAAGGGAGGCCCAAACCGCGTTCCGTGTGAGACGCAGGCCCCGGCAGAAGGCAGCACGCGACTCCCCGCTTGTTGCAGGAAGCGAGCACTGCGGCCCCGCTTTTGCATGGAAGTCTAACCGCAAGCGTTCTAACTCCAAGCAGCAACACTGCAGAGACACCGTGCTTTAGCTACCGTCGACCTCTGTGTGGGAGGAAGCAGTTGAGGGGGTCCTGTGGGTGAGGGGGCCCGGGGCCGGGCTCCATTCCGTAAGGCCGGGGGTGGGGGGGTGGGGGGGTGGGGGGGTGGGGGGGTGCGGGGGAGACAGGCCGGAGAGCAGGGAGCTCTCCCCTCACACCAGGCCTCTGGGGCTGGTACCGTTGCCCCGGGGGGTGCGTGCAGGCTGAAGGACAGCCACCCCACTCGAAGGGAAACCTCGGTAGAGGACGCGTGCCCCAGCTAAAACAGCCGCTCCCGAGGGTGGAGGCATTTGGTTGGGTGCGTGCGTTGGAGCACTGCAAGGGAGTCCCAAACCTAACGCCGAGGGAGCCGCCGGCTGCTGCACAAGGCAGCCCCCGACTCCCCCACTTGTTTCATGAAGCTAGCACCGAGGCCCCGCTTTCGCATGGAAGCCTGATCGCCTGCGCTCTACCTCCAAGAAACAACAGTGTACGGAAACCGTGCTTTCGCTACCATCCACCGCTCTGAGGGGGACGGAGCAGTTTCCCGGCTACCGTGGGTGAGCGCCTGGGGAACGGGCTCCTCCCGTGCCGCCACCGAGGGAGAAGCAGCCCGGGCCGGGAAGGCACCTCTCCACTCAGCTGCTGTCACCTGGAGCTAACACTACCGCTCCAGGTGTGCACAGGAATGCTAAGTGCTCCACACTGGTTTGGCAGGGAGAAGCCGCTAAAGAAGCCCAGCTTCAGCTCCTTCGCCTCGCCACAGGGTGGCGGCCATTTTCCCCTCTGCTGGAGTGCAAGCCTGGGGAGGGAGTCCCAGCTGGGTTCCGGGGGAGAAATCAGCATGGGCAGAGGGCACCCTGTCGCCTCCACTCTTGTTTCGGGAAACTCGATCGGCTCTCCCGTGTGTGCGTGGAGTGCTAAGTGCCATCCAGCCAACGCCGAGGAACGAACCTGGAGAGAACGCGGGCCTCAGCACAGACGGCCCTTCCTGAGCCGGGACGTCACCTATGGGGTGCTTTTGTGAAAGCATGAGGAATGGAACCTAAACGTGACTCGGAGTGAGAAGCAGGCCTGTCAGGAAGGCTGCTGTCGACTCACGCCTTGTTTTAGGAGCTGAGCCCTGCTGCACCCTGTGTGCCTGGATGCCTAGTTCCCAGGCTGCTAAGAGCAAGGGTGAATGCTATAGAAGGACTGCGCTCTAGTTGACAGGGCCGTTCCTGAAGCCAGAGGCATTTTACAGTGCTCGTGTTGGAGAGACGGGGGACAGGGTCCCCTGCGTGAAATGGAGCGAGAAAGGGGCCGGTGCGCAAGGCAGCTCTCCACTCACCTCTCCTTTCTGAGGCTACTCCCCTGGCCCCGGGCGCGCCCGCAGGCCTCAAGCCAACCCCCTAACTCAAAGGAACCACCCTGTAGAGAATTCCCGCTTCGGCTACAAGAGCCAGGCCGGAGGCTGGAAGCGTTGTGCTGGGTGCACGCGTGAGCGCCCGGCAAGGGAGGCCCAAACCGCGTTCCGTGTGAGACGCAGGCCCCGGCAGAAGGCAGCACGCGACTCCCCGCTTGTTGCAGGAAGCGAGCACTGCGGCCCCGCTTTTGCATGGAAGTCTAACCGCAAGCGTTCTAACTCCAAGCAGCAACACTGCAGAGACACCGTGCTTTAGCTACCGTCGACCTCTGTGTGGGAGGAAGCAGTTGAGGGGGTCCTGTGGGTGAGGGGGCCCGGGGCCGGGCTCCATTCCGTAAGGCCGGGGGTGGGGGGGTGGGGGGGTGGGGGGGTGCGGGGGAGACAGGCCGGAGAGCAGGGAGCTCTCCCCTCACACCAGGCCTCTGGGGCTGGTACCGTTGCCCCGGGGGGTGCGTGCAGGCTGAAGGACAGCCACCCCACTCGAAGGGAAACCTCGGTAGAGGACGCGTGCCCCAGCTAAAACAGCCGCTCCCGAGGGTGGAGGCATTTTGTTGGGTGCGTGCGTTGGAGCACTGCAAGGGAGTCCCAAACCTAACGCTGAGGGAGCCGCCGGCTGCTGCACAAGGCAGCCCCCGACTCCCCCACTTGTTTCATGAAGCTAGCACCGAGGCCCCGCTTTCGCATGGAAGCCTGATCGCCTGCGCTCTACCTCCAAGAAACAACAGTGTACGGAAACCGTGCTTTTGCTACCATCCACCGCTCTGAGGGGGAGGGAGCAGTTTCCCGGCTACCGTGGGTGAGCGCCTGGGGAACGGGCTCCTCCCGTGCCGCCACCGAGGGAGAAGCAGCCCGGGCCGGGAAGGCACCTCTCCACTCAGCTGCTGTCACCTGGAGCTAACACTACCGCTCCAGGTGTGCACAGGAATGCTAAGTGCTCCACACTGGTTTGGCAGGGAGAAGCCGCTAAAGAAGCCCAGCTTCAGCTCCTTCGCCTCGCCACAGGGTGGCGGCCATTTTCCCCTCTGCTGGAGTGCAAGCCTGGGGAGGGAGTCCCAGCTGGGTTCCGGGGGAGAAATCAGCATGGGCAGAGGGCACCCTGTCGCCTCCACTCTTGTTTCGGGAAACTCGATCGGCTCTCCCGTGTGTGCGTGGAGTGCTAAGTGCCATCCAGCCAACGCCGAGGAACGAACCTGGAGAGAACGCGGGCCTCAGCACAGACGGCCCTTCCTGAGCCGGGACGTCACCTATGGGGTGCTTTTGTGAAAGCATGAGGAATGGAACCTAAACGTGACTCGGAGTGAGAAGCAGGCCTGTCAGGAAGGCTGCTGTCGACTCACGCCTTGTTTTAGGAGCTGAGCCCTGCTGCACCCTGTGTGCCTGGATGCCTAGTTCCCAGGCTGCTAAGAGCAAGGGTGAATGCTATAGAAGGACTGCGCTCTAGTTGACAGGGCCGTTCCTGAAGCCAGAGGCATTTTACAGTGCTCGTGTTGGAGAGACGGGGGACAGGGTCCCCTGCGTGAAATGGAGCGAGAAAGGGGCCGGTGCGCAAGGCAGCTCTCCACTCACCTCTCCTTTCTGAGGCTACTCCCCTGGCCCCGGGCGCGCCCGCAGGCCTCAAGCCAACCCCCTAACTCAAAGGAACCACCCTGTAGAGAATTCCCGCTTCGGCTACAAGAGCCAGGCCGGAGGCTGGAAGCGTTGTGCTGGGTGCACGCGTGAGCGCCCGGCAAGGGAGGCCCAAACCGCGTTCCGTGTGAGACGCAGGCCCCGGCAGAAGGCAGCACGCGACTCCCCGCTTGTTGCAGGAAGCGAGCACTGCGGCCCCGCTTTTGCATGGAAGTCTAACCGCAAGCGTTCTAACTCCAAGCAGCAACACTGCAGAGACACCGTGCTTTAGCTACCGTCGACCTCTGTGTGGGAGGAAGCAGTTGAGGGGGTCCTGTGGGTGAGGGGGCCCGGGGCCGGGCTCCATTCCGTAAGGCCGGGGGTGGGGGGGGTGGGGGGGTGGGGGGGTGCGGGGGAGACAGGCCGGAGAGCAGGGAGCTCTCCCCTCACACCAGGCCTCTGGGGCTGGTACCGTTGCCCCGGGGGGTGCGTGCAGGCTGAAGGACAGCCACCCCACTCGAAGGGAAACCTCGGTAGAGGACGCGTGCCCCAGCTAAAACAGCCGCTCCCGAGGGTGGAGGCATTTGGTTGGGTGCGTGCGTTGGAGCACTGCAAGGGAGTCCCAAACCTAACGCCGAGGGAGCCGCCGGCTGCTGCACAAGGCAGCCCCCGACTCCCCCACTTGTTTCATGAAGCTAGCACCGAGGCCCCGCTTTCGCATGGAAGCCTGATCGCCTGCGCTCTACCTCCAAGAAACAACAGTGTACGGAAACCGTGCTTTCGCTACCATCCACCGCTCTGAGGGGGACGGAGCAGTTTCCCGGCTACCGTGGGTGAGCGCCTGGGGAACGGGCTCCTCCCGTGCCGCCACCGAGGGAGAAGCAGCCCGGGCCGGGAAGGCACCTCTCCACTCAGCTGCTGTCACCTGGAGCTAACACTACCGCTCCAGGTGTGCACAGGAATGCTAAGTGCTCCACACTGGTTTGGCAGGGAGAAGCCGCTAAAGAAGCCCAGCTTCAGCTCCTTCGCCTCGCCACAGGGTGGCGGCCATTTTCCCCTCTGCTGGAGTGCAAGCCTGGGGAGGGAGTCCCAGCTGGGTTCCGGGGGAGAAATCAGCATGGGCAGAGGGCACCCTGTCGCCTCCACTCTTGTTTCGGGAAACTCGATCGGCTCTCCCGTGTGTGCGTGGAGTGCTAAGTGCCATCCAGCCAACGCCGAGGAACGAACCTGGAGAGAACGCGGGCCTCAGCACAGACGGCCCTTCCTGAGCCGGGACGTCACCTATGGGGTGCTTTTGTGAAAGCATGAGGAATGGAACCTAAACGTGACTCGGAGTGAGAAGCAGGCCTGTCAGGAAGGCTGCTGTCGACTCACGCCTTGTTTTAGGAGCTGAGCCCTGCTGCACCCTGTGTGCCTGGATGCCTAGTTCCCAGGCTGCTAAGAGCAAGGGTGAATGCTATAGAAGGACTGCGCTCTAGTTGACAGGGCCGTTCCTGAAGCCAGAGGCATTTTACAGTGCTCGTGTTGGAGAGACGGGGGACAGGGTCCCCTGCGTGAAATGGAGCGAGAAAGGGGCCGGTGCGCAAGGCAGCTCTCCACTCACCTCTCCTTTCTGAGGCTACTCCCCTGGCCCCGGGCGCGCCCGCAGGCCTCAAGCCAACCCCCTAACTCAAAGGAACCACCCTGTAGAGAATTCCCGCTTCGGCTACAAGAGCCAGGCCGGAGGCTGGAAGCGTTGTGCTGGGTGCACGCGTGAGCGCCCGGCAAGGGAGGCCCAAACCGCGTTCCGTGTGAGACGCAGGCCCCGGCAGAAGGCAGCACGCGACTCCCCGCTTGTTGCAGGAAGCGAGCACTGCGGCCCCGCTTTTGCATGGAAGTCTAACCGCAAGCGTTCTAACTCCAAGCAGCAACACTGCAGAGACACCGTGCTTTAGCTACCGTCGACCTCTGTGTGGGAGGAAGCAGTTGAGGGGGTCCTGTGGGTGAGGGGGCCCGGGGCCGGGCTCCATTCCGTAAGGCCGGGGGTGGGGGGGTGGGGGGGTGGGGGGGTGCGGGGGAGACAGGCCGGAGAGCAGGGAGCTCTCCCCTCACACCAGGCCTCTGGGGCTGGTACCGTTGCCCCGGGGGGTGCGTGCAGGCTGAAGGACAGCCACCCCACTCGAAGGGAAACCTCGGTAGAGGACGCGTGCCCCAGCTAAAACAGCCGCTCCCGAGGGTGGAGGCATTTTGTTGGGTGCGTGCGTTGGAGCACTGCAAGGGAGTCCCAAACCTAACGCCGAGGGAGCCGCCGGCTGCTGCACAAGGCAGCCCCCGACTCCCCCACTTGTTTCATGAAGCTAGCACCGAGGCCCCGCTTTCGCATGGAAGCCTGATCGCCTGCGCTCTACCTCCAAGAAACAACAGTGTACGGAAACCGTGCTTTCGCTACCATCCACCGCTCTGAGGGGGACGGAGCAGTTTCCCGGCTACCGTGGGTGAGCGCCTGGGGAACGGGCTCCTCCCGTGCCGCCACCGAGGGAGAAGCAGCCCGGGCCGGGAAGGCACCTCTCCACTCAGCTGCTGTCACCTGGAGCTAACACTACCGCTCCAGGTGTGCACAGGAATGCTAAGTGCTCCACACTGGTTTGGCAGGGAGAAGCCGCTAAAGAAGCCCAGCTTCAGCTCCTTCGCCTCGCCACAGGGTGGCGGCCATTTTCCCCTCTGCTGGAGTGCAAGCCTGGGGAGGGAGTCCCAGCTGGGTTCCGGGGGAGAAATCAGCATGGGCAGAGGGCACCCTGTCGCCTCCACTCTTGTTTCGGGAAACTCGATCGGCTCTCCCGTGTGTGCGTGGAGTGCTAAGTGCCATCCAGCCAACGCCGAGGAACGAACCTGGAGAGAACGCGGGCCTCAGCACAGACGGCCCTTCCTGAGCCGGGACGTCACCTATGGGGTGCTTTTGTGAAAGCATGAGGAATGGAACCTAAACGTGACTCGGAGTGAGAAGCAGGCCTGTCAGGAAGGCTGCTGTCGACTCACGCCTTGTTTTAGGAGCTGAGCCCTGCTGCACCCTGTGTGCCTGGATGCCTAGTTCCCAGGCTGCTAAGAGCAAGGGTGAATGCTATAGAAGGACTGCGCTCTAGTTGACAGGGCCGTTCCTGAAGCCAGAGGCATTTTACAGTGCTCGTGTTGGAGAGACGGGGGACAGGGTCCCCTGCGTGAAATGGAGCGAGAAAGGGGCCGGTGCGCAAGGCAGCTCTCCACTCACCTCTCCTTTCTGAGGCTACTCCCCTGGCCCCGGGCGCGCCCGCAGGCCTCAAGCCAACCCCCT
>NW_026991960.1:0-55640 GCF_029215605.1 Mirounga angustirostris | reverse complement strand
CATCCCTAAGCACCGAAGTGGCTCAAAGCAGTCTGGGCTGGGGAGGGCCATTTCCCCACACCACCGCCCCCAGAGCCTGGGTGATTGGTCACAGATGCATCAAGTTTTGGCCACAGAAGACAAGAGCTGAGCCTGACATATCAGAAGATTTGGGTGAGATCTCGCGAGGCCGGGCTCGCTATCTCCGAGGTGTGGATGAGTTCTTCCCGGGTCTGGAGAGAAACCTCATGAGCTGAGGATGACATATCGGGATGTATGGCTAGAGGTCTCCGGACGTGTGGGTGAGATCTCACGTGATTTGGACGGATCTGGTGAAATTTCCGTGAGAACTGGCTCGATATGGGTGAGATCTAAAAGCTTGGCTTGGCGTCACATGAGATTTCCCTGCCAAATCACGGAGGTACGGTGAAGGAAAGAGGTCTATTTTCTTTCATGTCGAGGGCCTTCTGAGGCTACTGCAGAGAGCATTAAGGTATTGAGAGCTGGGAAGAGCCCCCACGGGGGCTGCCTCTATGCTCACCATCCTGCAATGGGGACCGTGGTTCCTTCTTTCCCCCTCCACTCTCCTGCTTCTCACACGTCTGGATGAGTGTGAGTCAGCATCCGCCTGGCCCACGTACCGGCCCTTCTTAACTGCTTTAGAGCCAGGATGCTGAAACAACGGGGATTTCGGTGTGAGGCACTTGGTGTCTTTCCAAGGGCCATGTCTGTGACACATGAGGAAAGTGGAATTCTCGCCACCACTTCCATGCTGTGCCTTTCCGAAGGGCATTCCTGGGACGACGTAGGAAAACAGGAATCTGCCCGACACTTCCATCCGTATCAATCGCTTCCGTGAAGAAGCGTGCACCTGGCCCATCAGTGGTTCCGATGCCTTAGAGCCAGGATGCTGAAACACCAGGGATTGAGGGGTGAGAAACTTTGTGTCTCTCTCAAGGCATTCCTGGGCCCGATTAGGAAAGGACAATTCTGCCCAGCGCTTCCATGTGGACAAATCCCTTGGAGGAATAAGCATCCAGCTGGCCCACCGATGGTTTAGATGCCGAAGGGCCAGGATGCTGACCAACATGGTTTGAGGTGGGAGACACACTGTGCCTTTCTCAAGGGCTGCCTGTGAACCATTAGGAAAGGAGAATTCCGCCCAACCCTTCCATGTGTATTCACTGTTTCCATTAGGAACACCAGCCATCCCTGCTCCAGAGGGCCTAAACGATCCAGCCAAGGACCAGGGAGTTTGCCACAGGTGCGAAGGATTTTCGGGCCTACGTCTCCAGAAATGGGCCGAGATCTCACGAGATTTGTATGAGATCTCCCCAGATTTTCCCCAAGATCATCTGATGTCTCGCTGAAGGAGAGGTACCGTTTCTTTTTCTTTTTCTGGGTGGTTTCGCCCTGAACAGAATCAGCCTTCATGTTTTGGGTGCGTGCTCACTTTTGGTGCTTAGGATGGCAAATCGCTTCCTCCTTCTCCTCCTGCTTTCCTCATTCCGTCCCTCGAGTTTCGTGTGCAGAGGTATTCACCAGGCCCGTTCATTCCGAATGCAGTCCTCCCTTATTCCCCAGTCCTCCCGCAGGACGTTGCGATACCAGGGATTTAGGTGGGAGACAGCTTCTTTCTTCCCTCACGTGGCGCCTGGGAGCAATTCTCAAAGCGCAGGTATTAGCAGTCCGGCCCACATCTGGCCTAGGCCTTCCCTAACTGCCTAAGGGGTGCAAAGCCGGCTCTGCTGGCGAGTTCTAGTTCTCCACCCTCCCCCATCTTGTGACTGGGGGATTGGTGACAGACGCATCTGCGGTTGGCCTTAGATATCAGTGGCAGGGCCACAGATCCCCCGAGGTCTGGCTGGCAATCCCAGGACGTTTGGCGGCAAAGCAAACGAGGTCTGGCTGGAAATCTCACGAGGTGGGGTTGGAAATCTCACGACGTTCGGCTGGAAATCCCAGGAGGTCGGGCTAGAAAGCTCACGAGGGTGGCCGGGAAACGCGCGACGTATGGCAGGCAAACTCACGAGGTTTGGTGGGAAAACTCATGCGCTTGGGCGGGGAACCTCACGAGGTTTGGCCGGGAAACTCACGGGGTTTGGCCGGGAAACTCACGCGGGTCGGCGGCAATTCTCAAGAGGGTTGTCGGGGAACGTCACAAGGGTTTTCGGGACATCTCCCGCGGTTTGGAGGGACATCTCCCGCGGTTTGGAGGGATAGCACCCCAGGTTTCCTGGCGTATCGGACGAGGCCCAGCGGGATACCTCACGATGTTTGGCGAGATCTCTCCCCAGGTTTGGGGGCTGTCTCGCCAGGGTTGGTGGGAGGCCTTCCCCGGTTTGGCCCGAAATCTCACCAGGTTGGCGGGATATCTCGCCATGTTTGCCTGGAAATCTCACCAGGTTTGGCGGGAAACCTCACCGGGTTGGGCGGGAAATCTCACGGGTTGGGCGGGAGATCTCACCTGATTTGGACCGAGTCTGGTGAGATTTCCATAAGATCTGGCGAGATTTCCCTGAGATCTCGCAAGAGCCGGGCTGTCACCTCAGCAGATTGATCCCCAAATCACCTGAGGTCCGGGGAAGGCAAGAGGTATAGATTCTTTCAACATTTCCGCGGTGTTGTGTGGCTAGTGCACCGAGCTTTAAGGTGTGGAGAGCCAGGGAAAGCCCCCACGGGCCTGCCTCCGTTCTCACCGTCCTGCAGTGGGCCCTTTGGCTTCTGGTTTCCCCTCCTGCTCTCCTGTGCCGGTCACCTCGCCGTGAGTGGGAAGGAGCTTTGCCCTGGCCCATTCATCCCGCATCCAAGCTCCTTTCTTACCTGCTTTAGAGCCAGGATGCTGAAACAACAGGGATTGAGGGAGACACCCTGTGTGTCTTCTTGAAGGGCATGCCTGGGACCAATGAGGAAAGTTGACTGCTGCCCAACCCCTCCGTGTGGGTTCCCTACTGACACTGGGAGCACAGCAATCCCTGCTACGTACGGGTTACAAGATCCGCCCAGGGGCCAGCAAGTTTGCCCCACGGGCGAACGGTTTTTGGCCCTGGATCTCCCTAAATGCGCCGTGATCTCCACAGATTTCAATGAGACGTCCCAAGATTTTCCCCAAGATCAGGTGATCTCTGGCTAAAGAAGTGGTGTCTCTTCTTTGTCTTTTTCTGGCTGGTTGTGCGCTCAAGAGAGTCATCCTGAACGTTATCAATGGGTGCCACCTTCTCGTGCCTGGGGTGGCGCATTGCTTTTCCCTCCTGTTCCTGCCTTCCTCACTCCGTCCTTCGGGTTGAGTGTGAAAAACGCTTCAGCAGGCCTGCGCCTTCTGTCTTCAGGGCTCCCTTATTACCCCCACGTCAAAGATGTTGCGATTCCAGGGATTGACGTGGGAGACAAATTGTTGATTCCCTCCTGGTGTGCCTGGGAGTATTTCGACCACTGGAGCTATTGGACGTTGTGCACACTTCTGGAATGTGCCATCCCTAAGCACCGAAGTGGCTCAAAGCAGTCTGGGCTGGGGAGGGCCATTTCCCCACACCACCGCCCCCAGAGCCTGGGTGATTGGTCACAGATGCATCAAGTTTTGGCCACAGAAGACAAGAGCTGAGCCTGACATATCAGAAGATTTGGGTGAGATCTCGCGAGGCCGGGCTCGCTATCTCCGAGGTGTGGATGAGTTCTTCCCGGGTCTGGAGAGAAACCTCATGAGCTGAGGATGACATATCGGGATGTATGGCTAGAGGTCTCCGGACGTGTGGGTGAGATCTCACGTGATTTGGACGGATCTGGTGAAATTTCCGTGAGAACTGGCTCGATATGGGTGAGATCTAAAAGCTTGGCTTGGCGTCACATGAGATTTCCCTGCCAAATCACGGAGGTACGGTGAAGGAAAGAGGTCTATTTTCTTTCATGTCGAGGGCCTTCTGAGGCTACTGCAGAGAGCATTAAGGTATTGAGAGCTGGGAAGAGCCCCCACGGGGGCTGCCTCTATGCTCACCATCCTGCAATGGGGACCGTGGTTCCTTCTTTCCCCCTCCACTCTCCTGCTTCTCACACGTCTGGATGAGTGTGAGTCAGCATCCGCCTGGCCCACGTACCGGCCCTTCTTAACTGCTTTAGAGCCAGGATGCTGAAACAACGGGGATTTCGGTGTGAGGCACTTGGTGTCTTTCCAAGGGCCATGTCTGTGACACATGAGGAAAGTGGAATTCTCGCCACCACTTCCATGCTGTGCCTTTCCGAAGGGCATTCCTGGGACGACGTAGGAAAACAGGAATCTGCCCGACACTTCCATCCGTATCAATCGCTTCCGTGAAGAAGCGTGCACCTGGCCCATCAGTGGTTCCGATGCCTTAGAGCCAGGATGCTGAAACACCAGGGATTGAGGGGTGAGAAACTTTGTGTCTCTCTCAAGGCATTCCTGGGCCCGATTAGGAAAGGACAATTCTGCCCAGCGCTTCCATGTGGACAAATCCCTTGGAGGAATAAGCATCCAGCTGGCCCACCGATGGTTTAGATGCCGAAGGGCCAGGATGCTGACCAACATGGTTTGAGGTGGGAGACACACTGTGCCTTTCTCAAGGGCTGCCTGTGAACCATTAGGAAAGGAGAATTCCGCCCAACCCTTCCATGTGTATTCACTGTTTCCATTAGGAACACCAGCCATCCCTGCTCCAGAGGGCCTAAACGATCCAGCCAAGGACCAGGGAGTTTGCCACAGGTGCGAAGGATTTTCGGGCCTACGTCTCCAGAAATGGGCCGAGATCTCACGAGATTTGTATGAGATCTCCCCAGATTTTCCCCAAGATCATCTGATGTCTCGCTGAAGGAGAGGTACCGTTTCTTTTTCTTTTTCTGGGTGGTTTCGCCCTGAACAGAATCAGCCTTCATGTTTTGGGTGCGTGCTCACTTTTGGTGCTTAGGATGGCAAATCGCTTCCTCCTTCTCCTCCTGCTTTCCTCATTCCGTCCCTCGAGTTTCGTGTGCAGAGGTATTCACCAGGCCCGTTCATTCCGAATGCAGTCCTCCCTTATTCCCCAGTCCTCCCGCAGGACGTTGCGATACCAGGGATTTAGGTGGGAGACAGCTTCTTTCTTCCCTCACGTGGCGCCTGGGAGCAATTCTCAAAGCGCAGGTATTAGCAGTCCGGCCCACATCTGGCCTAGGCCTTCCCTAACTGCCTAAGGGGTGCAAAGCCGGCTCTGCTGGCGAGTTCTAGTTCTCCACCCTCCCCCATCTTGTGACTGGGGGATTGGTGACAGACGCATCTGCGGTTGGCCTTAGATATCAGTGGCAGGGCCACAGATCCCCCGAGGTCTGGCTGGCAATCCCAGGACGTTTGGCGGCAAAGCAAACGAGGTCTGGCTGGAAATCTCACGAGGTGGGGTTGGAAATCTCACGACGTTCGGCTGGAAATCCCAGGAGGTCGGGCTAGAAAGCTCACGAGGGTGGCCGGGAAACGCGCGACGTATGGCAGGCAAACTCACGAGGTTTGGTGGGAAAACTCATGCGCTTGGGCGGGGAACCTCACGAGGTTTGGCCGGGAAACTCACGGGGTTTGGCCGGGAAACTCACGCGGGTCGGCGGCAATTCTCAAGAGGGTTGTCGGGGAACGTCACAAGGGTTTTCGGGACATCTCCCGCGGTTTGGAGGGACATCTCCCGCGGTTTGGAGGGATAGCACCCCAGGTTTCCTGGCGTATCGGACGAGGCCCAGCGGGATACCTCACGATGTTTGGCGAGATCTCTCCCCAGGTTTGGGGGCTGTCTCGCCAGGGTTGGTGGGAGGCCTTCCCCGGTTTGGCCCGAAATCTCACCAGGTTGGCGGGATATCTCGCCATGTTTGCCTGGAAATCTCACCAGGTTTGGCGGGAAACCTCACCGGGTTGGGCGGGAAATCTCACGGGTTGGGCGGGAGATCTCACCTGATTTGGACCGAGTCTGGTGAGATTTCCATAAGATCTGGCGAGATTTCCCTGAGATCTCGCAAGAGCCGGGCTGTCACCTCAGCAGATTGATCCCCAAATCACCTGAGGTCCGGGGAAGGCAAGAGGTATAGATTCTTTCAACATTTCCGCGGTGTTGTGTGGCTAGTGCACCGAGCTTTAAGGTGTGGAGAGCCAGGGAAAGCCCCCACGGGCCTGCCTCCGTTCTCACCGTCCTGCAGTGGGCCCTTTGGCTTCTGGTTTCCCCTCCTGCTCTCCTGTGCCGGTCACCTCGCCGTGAGTGGGAAGGAGCTTTGCCCTGGCCCATTCATCCCGCATCCAAGCTCCTTTCTTACCTGCTTTAGAGCCAGGATGCTGAAACAACAGGGATTGAGGGAGACACCCTGTGTGTCTTCTTGAAGGGCATGCCTGGGACCAATGAGGAAAGTTGACTGCTGCCCAACCCCTCCGTGTGGGTTCCCTACTGACACTGGGAGCACAGCAATCCCTGCTACGTACGGGTTACAAGATCCGCCCAGGGGCCAGCAAGTTTGCCCCACGGGCGAACGGTTTTTGGCCCTGGATCTCCCTAAATGCGCCGTGATCTCCACAGATTTCAATGAGACGTCCCAAGATTTTCCCCAAGATCAGGTGATCTCTGGCTAAAGAAGTGGTGTCTCTTCTTTGTCTTTTTCTGGCTGGTTGTGCGCTCAAGAGAGTCATCCTGAACGTTATCAATGGGTGCCACCTTCTCGTGCCTGGGGTGGCGCATTGCTTTTCCCTCCTGTTCCTGCCTTCCTCACTCCGTCCTTCGGGTTGAGTGTGAAAAACGCTTCAGCAGGCCTGCGCCTTCTGTCTTCAGGGCTCCCTTATTACCCCCACGTCAAAGATGTTGCGATTCCAGGGATTGACGTGGGAGACAAATTGTTGATTCCCTCCTGGTGTGCCTGGGAGTATTTCGACCACTGGAGCTATTGGACGTTGTGCACACTTCTGGAATGTGCCATCCCTAAGCACCGAAGTGGCTCAAAGCAGTCTGGGCTGGGGAGGGCCATTTCCCCACACCACCGCCCCCAGAGCCTGGGTGATTGGTCACAGATGCATCAAGTTTTGGCCACAGAAGACAAGAGCTGAGCCTGACATATCAGAAGATTTGGGTGAGATCTCGCGAGGCCGGGCTCGCTATCTCCGAGGTGTGGATGAGTTCTTCCCGGGTCTGGAGAGAAACCTCATGAGCTGAGGATGACATATCGGGATGTATGGCTAGAGGTCTCCGGACGTGTGGGTGAGATCTCACGTGATTTGGACGGATCTGGTGAAATTTCCGTGAGAACTGGCTCGATATGGGTGAGATCTAAAAGCTTGGCTTGGCGTCACATGAGATTTCCCTGCCAAATCACGGAGGTACGGTGAAGGAAAGAGGTCTATTTTCTTTCATGTCGAGGGCCTTCTGAGGCTACTGCAGAGAGCATTAAGGTATTGAGAGCTGGGAAGAGCCCCCACGGGGGCTGCCTCTATGCTCACCATCCTGCAATGGGGACCGTGGTTCCTTCTTTCCCCCTCCACTCTCCTGCTTCTCACACGTCTGGATGAGTGTGAGTCAGCATCCGCCTGGCCCACGTACCGGCCCTTCTTAACTGCTTTAGAGCCAGGATGCTGAAACAACGGGGATTTCGGTGTGAGGCACTTGGTGTCTTTCCAAGGGCCATGTCTGTGACACATGAGGAAAGTGGAATTCTCGCCACCACTTCCATGCTGTGCCTTTCCGAAGGGCATTCCTGGGACGACGTAGGAAAACAGGAATCTGCCCGACACTTCCATCCGTATCAATCGCTTCCGTGAAGAAGCGTGCACCTGGCCCATCAGTGGTTCCGATGCCTTAGAGCCAGGATGCTGAAACACCAGGGATTGAGGGGTGAGAAACTTTGTGTCTCTCTCAAGGCATTCCTGGGCCCGATTAGGAAAGGACAATTCTGCCCAGCGCTTCCATGTGGACAAATCCCTTGGAGGAATAAGCATCCAGCTGGCCCACCGATGGTTTAGATGCCGAAGGGCCAGGATGCTGACCAACATGGTTTGAGGTGGGAGACACACTGTGCCTTTCTCAAGGGCTGCCTGTGAACCATTAGGAAAGGAGAATTCCGCCCAACCCTTCCATGTGTATTCACTGTTTCCATTAGGAACACCAGCCATCCCTGCTCCAGAGGGCCTAAACGATCCAGCCAAGGACCAGGGAGTTTGCCACAGGTGCGAAGGATTTTCGGGCCTACGTCTCCAGAAATGGGCCGAGATCTCACGAGATTTGTATGAGATCTCCCCAGATTTTCCCCAAGATCATCTGATGTCTCGCTGAAGGAGAGGTACCGTTTCTTTTTCTTTTTCTGGGTGGTTTCGCCCTGAACAGAATCAGCCTTCATGTTTTGGGTGCGTGCTCACTTTTGGTGCTTAGGATGGCAAATCGCTTCCTCCTTCTCCTCCTGCTTTCCTCATTCCGTCCCTCGAGTTTCGTGTGCAGAGGTATTCACCAGGCCCGTTCATTCCGAATGCAGTCCTCCCTTATTCCCCAGTCCTCCCGCAGGACGTTGCGATACCAGGGATTTAGGTGGGAGACAGCTTCTTTCTTCCCTCACGTGGCGCCTGGGAGCAATTCTCAAAGCGCAGGTATTAGCAGTCCGGCCCACATCTGGCCTAGGCCTTCCCTAACTGCCTAAGGGGTGCAAAGCCGGCTCTGCTGGCGAGTTCTAGTTCTCCACCCTCCCCCATCTTGTGACTGGGGGATTGGTGACAGACGCATCTGCGGTTGGCCTTAGATATCAGTGGCAGGGCCACAGATCCCCCGAGGTCTGGCTGGCAATCCCAGGACGTTTGGCGGCAAAGCAAACGAGGTCTGGCTGGAAATCTCACGAGGTGGGGTTGGAAATCTCACGACGTTCGGCTGGAAATCCCAGGAGGTCGGGCTAGAAAGCTCACGAGGGTGGCCGGGAAACGCGCGACGTATGGCAGGCAAACTCACGAGGTTTGGTGGGAAAACTCATGCGCTTGGGCGGGGAACCTCACGAGGTTTGGCCGGGAAACTCACGGGGTTTGGCCGGGAAACTCACGCGGGTCGGCGGCAATTCTCAAGAGGGTTGTCGGGGAACGTCACAAGGGTTTTCGGGACATCTCCCGCGGTTTGGAGGGACATCTCCCGCGGTTTGGAGGGATAGCACCCCAGGTTTCCTGGCGTATCGGACGAGGCCCAGCGGGATACCTCACGATGTTTGGCGAGATCTCTCCCCAGGTTTGGGGGCTGTCTCGCCAGGGTTGGTGGGAGGCCTTCCCCGGTTTGGCCCGAAATCTCACCAGGTTGGCGGGATATCTCGCCATGTTTGCCTGGAAATCTCACCAGGTTTGGCGGGAAACCTCACCGGGTTGGGCGGGAAATCTCACGGGTTGGGCGGGAGATCTCACCTGATTTGGACCGAGTCTGGTGAGATTTCCATAAGATCTGGCGAGATTTCCCTGAGATCTCGCAAGAGCCGGGCTGTCACCTCAGCAGATTGATCCCCAAATCACCTGAGGTCCGGGGAAGGCAAGAGGTATAGATTCTTTCAACATTTCCGCGGTGTTGTGTGGCTAGTGCACCGAGCTTTAAGGTGTGGAGAGCCAGGGAAAGCCCCCACGGGCCTGCCTCCGTTCTCACCGTCCTGCAGTGGGCCCTTTGGCTTCTGGTTTCCCCTCCTGCTCTCCTGTGCCGGTCACCTCGCCGTGAGTGGGAAGGAGCTTTGCCCTGGCCCATTCATCCCGCATCCAAGCTCCTTTCTTACCTGCTTTAGAGCCAGGATGCTGAAACAACAGGGATTGAGGGAGACACCCTGTGTGTCTTCTTGAAGGGCATGCCTGGGACCAATGAGGAAAGTTGACTGCTGCCCAACCCCTCCGTGTGGGTTCCCTACTGACACTGGGAGCACAGCAATCCCTGCTACGTACGGGTTACAAGATCCGCCCAGGGGCCAGCAAGTTTGCCCCACGGGCGAACGGTTTTTGGCCCTGGATCTCCCTAAATGCGCCGTGATCTCCACAGATTTCAATGAGACGTCCCAAGATTTTCCCCAAGATCAGGTGATCTCTGGCTAAAGAAGTGGTGTCTCTTCTTTGTCTTTTTCTGGCTGGTTGTGCGCTCAAGAGAGTCATCCTGAACGTTATCAATGGGTGCCACCTTCTCGTGCCTGGGGTGGCGCATTGCTTTTCCCTCCTGTTCCTGCCTTCCTCACTCCGTCCTTCGGGTTGAGTGTGAAAAACGCTTCAGCAGGCCTGCGCCTTCTGTCTTCAGGGCTCCCTTATTACCCCCACGTCAAAGATGTTGCGATTCCAGGGATTGACGTGGGAGACAAATTGTTGATTCCCTCCTGGTGTGCCTGGGAGTATTTCGACCACTGGAGCTATTGGACGTTGTGCACACTTCTGGAATGTGCCATCCCTAAGCACCGAAGTGGCTCAAAGCAGTCTGGGCTGGGGAGGGCCATTTCCCCACACCACCGCCCCCAGAGCCTGGGTGATTGGTCACAGATGCATCAAGTTTTGGCCACAGAAGACAAGAGCTGAGCCTGACATATCAGAAGATTTGGGTGAGATCTCGCGAGGCCGGGCTCGCTATCTCCGAGGTGTGGATGAGTTCTTCCCGGGTCTGGAGAGAAACCTCATGAGCTGAGGATGACATATCGGGATGTATGGCTAGAGGTCTCCGGACGTGTGGGTGAGATCTCACGTGATTTGGACGGATCTGGTGAAATTTCCGTGAGAACTGGCTCGATATGGGTGAGATCTAAAAGCTTGGCTTGGCGTCACATGAGATTTCCCTGCCAAATCACGGAGGTACGGTGAAGGAAAGAGGTCTATTTTCTTTCATGTCGAGGGCCTTCTGAGGCTACTGCAGAGAGCATTAAGGTATTGAGAGCTGGGAAGAGCCCCCACGGGGGCTGCCTCTATGCTCACCATCCTGCAATGGGGACCGTGGTTCCTTCTTTCCCCCTCCACTCTCCTGCTTCTCACACGTCTGGATGAGTGTGAGTCAGCATCCGCCTGGCCCACGTACCGGCCCTTCTTAACTGCTTTAGAGCCAGGATGCTGAAACAACGGGGATTTCGGTGTGAGGCACTTGGTGTCTTTCCAAGGGCCATGTCTGTGACACATGAGGAAAGTGGAATTCTCGCCACCACTTCCATGCTGTGCCTTTCCGAAGGGCATTCCTGGGACGACGTAGGAAAACAGGAATCTGCCCGACACTTCCATCCGTATCAATCGCTTCCGTGAAGAAGCGTGCACCTGGCCCATCAGTGGTTCCGATGCCTTAGAGCCAGGATGCTGAAACACCAGGGATTGAGGGGTGAGAAACTTTGTGTCTCTCTCAAGGCATTCCTGGGCCCGATTAGGAAAGGACAATTCTGCCCAGCGCTTCCATGTGGACAAATCCCTTGGAGGAATAAGCATCCAGCTGGCCCACCGATGGTTTAGATGCCGAAGGGCCAGGATGCTGACCAACATGGTTTGAGGTGGGAGACACACTGTGCCTTTCTCAAGGGCTGCCTGTGAACCATTAGGAAAGGAGAATTCCGCCCAACCCTTCCATGTGTATTCACTGTTTCCATTAGGAACACCAGCCATCCCTGCTCCAGAGGGCCTAAACGATCCAGCCAAGGACCAGGGAGTTTGCCACAGGTGCGAAGGATTTTCGGGCCTACGTCTCCAGAAATGGGCCGAGATCTCACGAGATTTGTATGAGATCTCCCCAGATTTTCCCCAAGATCATCTGATGTCTCGCTGAAGGAGAGGTACCGTTTCTTTTTCTTTTTCTGGGTGGTTTCGCCCTGAACAGAATCAGCCTTCATGTTTTGGGTGCGTGCTCACTTTTGGTGCTTAGGATGGCAAATCGCTTCCTCCTTCTCCTCCTGCTTTCCTCATTCCGTCCCTCGAGTTTCGTGTGCAGAGGTATTCACCAGGCCCGTTCATTCCGAATGCAGTCCTCCCTTATTCCCCAGTCCTCCCGCAGGACGTTGCGATACCAGGGATTTAGGTGGGAGACAGCTTCTTTCTTCCCTCACGTGGCGCCTGGGAGCAATTCTCAAAGCGCAGGTATTAGCAGTCCGGCCCACATCTGGCCTAGGCCTTCCCTAACTGCCTAAGGGGTGCAAAGCCGGCTCTGCTGGCGAGTTCTAGTTCTCCACCCTCCCCCATCTTGTGACTGGGGGATTGGTGACAGACGCATCTGCGGTTGGCCTTAGGTATCAGTGGCAGGGCCACAGATCCCCCGAGGTCTGGCTGGCAATCCCAGGACGTTTGGCGGCAAAGCAAACGAGGTCTGGCTGGAAATCTCACGAGGTGGGGTTGGAAATCTCACGACGTTCGGCTGGAAATCCCAGGAGGTCGGGCTAGAAAGCTCACGAGGGTGGCCGGGAAACGCGCGACGTATGGCAGGCAAACTCACGAGGTTTGGTGGGAAAACTCATGCGCTTGGGCGGGGAACCTCACGAGGTTTGGCCGGGAAACTCACGGGGTTTGGCCGGGAAACTCACGCGGGTCGGCGGCAATTCTCAAGAGGGTTGTCGGGGAACGTCACAAGGGTTTTCGGGACATCTCCCGCGGTTTGGAGGGACATCTCCCGCGGTTTGGAGGGATAGCACCCCAGGTTTCCTGGCGTATCGGACGAGGCCCAGCGGGATACCTCACGATGTTTGGCGAGATCTCTCCCCAGGTTTGGGGGCTGTCTCGCCAGGGTTGGTGGGAGGCCTTCCCCGGTTTGGCCCGAAATCTCACCAGGTTGGCGGGATATCTCGCCATGTTTGCCTGGAAATCTCACCAGGTTTGGCGGGAAACCTCACCGGGTTGGGCGGGAAATCTCACGGGTTGGGCGGGAGATCTCACCTGATTTGGACCGAGTCTGGTGAGATTTCCATAAGATCTGGCGAGATTTCCCTGAGATCTCGCAAGAGCCGGGCTGTCACCTCAGCAGATTGATCCCCAAATCACCTGAGGTCCGGGGAAGGCAAGAGGTATAGATTCTTTCAACATTTCCGCGGTGTTGTGTGGCTAGTGCACCGAGCTTTAAGGTGTGGAGAGCCAGGGAAAGCCCCCACGGGCCTGCCTCCGTTCTCACCGTCCTGCAGTGGGCCCTTTGGCTTCTGGTTTCCCCTCCTGCTCTCCTGTGCCGGTCACCTCGCCGTGAGTGTGAAGGAGCTTTGCCCTGGCCCATTCATCCCGCATCCAAGCTCCTTTCTTACCTGCTTTAGAGCCAGGATGCTGAAACAACAGGGATTGAGGGAGACACCCTGTGTGTCTTCTTGAAGGGCATGCCTGGGACCAATGAGGAAAGTTGACTGCTGCCCAACCCCTCCGTGTGGGTTCCCTACTGACACTGGGAGCACAGCAATCCCTGCTACGTACGGGTTACAAGATCCGCCCAGGGGCCAGCAAGTTTGCCCCAGGGGCGAACGGTTTTTGGCCCTGGATCTCCCTAAATGCGCCGTGATCTCCACAGATTTCAATGAGACGTCCCAAGATTTTCCCCAAGATCAGGTGATCTCTGGCTAAAGAAGTGGTGTCTCTTCTTTGTCTTTTTCTGGCTGGTTGTGCGCTCAAGAGAGTCATCCTGAACGTTATCAATGGGTGCCACCTTCTCGTGCCTGGGGTGGCGCATTGCTTTTCCCTCCTGTTCCTGCCTTCCTCACTCCGTCCTTCGGGTTGAGTGTGAAAAACGCTTCAGCAGGCCTGCGCCTTCTGTCTTCAGGGCTCCCTTATTACCCCCACGTCAAAGATGTTGCGATTCCAGGGATTGACGTGGGAGACAAATTGTTGATTCCCTCCTGGTGTGCCTGGGAGTATTTCGACCACTGGAGCTATTGGACGTTGTGCACACTTCTGGAATGTGCCATCCCTAAGCACCGAAGTGGCTCAAAGCAGTCTGGGCTGGGGAGGGCCATTTCCCCACACCACCGCCCCCAGAGCCTGGGTGATTGGTCACAGATGCATCAAGTTTTGGCCACAGAAGACAAGAGCTGAGCCTGACATATCAGAAGATTTGGGTGAGATCTCGCGAGGCCGGGCTCGCTATCTCCGAGGTGTGGATGAGTTCTTCCCGGGTCTGGAGAGAAACCTCATGAGCTGAGGATGACATATCGGGATGTATGGCTAGAGGTCTCCGGACGTGTGGGTGAGATCTCACGTGATTTGGACGGATCTGGTGAAATTTCCGTGAGAACTGGCTCGATATGGGTGAGATCTAAAAGCTTGGCTTGGCGTCACATGAGATTTCCCTGCCAAATCACGGAGGTACGGTGAAGGAAAGAGGTCTATTTTCTTTCATGTCGAGGGCCTTCTGAGGCTACTGCAGAGAGCATTAAGGTATTGAGAGCTGGGAAGAGCCCCCACGGGGGCTGCCTCTATGCTCACCATCCTGCAATGGGGACCGTGGTTCCTTCTTTCCCCCTCCACTCTCCTGCTTCTCACACGTCTGGATGAGTGTGAGTCAGCATCCGCCTGGCCCACGTACCGGCCCTTCTTAACTGCTTTAGAGCCAGGATGCTGAAACAACGGGGATTTCGGTGTGAGGCACTTGGTGTCTTTCCAAGGGCCATGTCTGTGACACATGAGGAAAGTGGAATTCTCGCCACCACTTCCATGCTGTGCCTTTCCGAAGGGCATTCCTGGGACGACGTAGGAAAACAGGAATCTGCCCGACACTTCCATCCGTATCAATCGCTTCCGTGAAGAAGCGTGCACCTGGCCCATCAGTGGTTCCGATGCCTTAGAGCCAGGATGCTGAAACACCAGGGATTGAGGGGTGAGAAACTTTGTGTCTCTCTCAAGGCATTCCTGGGCCCGATTAGGAAAGGACAATTCTGCCCAGCGCTTCCATGTGGACAAATCCCTTGGAGGAATAAGCATCCAGCTGGCCCACCGATGGTTTAGATGCCGAAGGGCCAGGATGCTGACCAACATGGTTTGAGGTGGGAGACACACTGTGCCTTTCTCAAGGGCTGCCTGTGAACCATTAGGAAAGGAGAATTCCGCCCAACCCTTCCATGTGTATTCACTGTTTCCATTAGGAACACCAGCCATCCCTGCTCCAGAGGGCCTAAACGATCCAGCCAAGGACCAGGGAGTTTGCCACAGGTGCGAAGGATTTTCGGGCCTACGTCTCCAGAAATGGGCCGAGATCTCACGAGATTTGTATGAGATCTCCCCAGATTTTCCCCAAGATCATCTGATGTCTCGCTGAAGGAGAGGTACCGTTTCTTTTTCTTTTTCTGGGTGGTTTCGCCCTGAACAGAATCAGCCTTCATGTTTTGGGTGCGTGCTCACTTTTGGTGCTTAGGATGGCAAATCGCTTCCTCCTTCTCCTCCTGCTTTCCTCATTCCGTCCCTCGAGTTTCGTGTGCAGAGGTATTCACCAGGCCCGTTCATTCCGAATGCAGTCCTCCCTTATTCCCCAGTCCTCCCGCAGGACGTTGCGATACCAGGGATTTAGGTGGGAGACAGCTTCTTTCTTCCCTCACGTGGCGCCTGGGAGCAATTCTCAAAGCGCAGGTATTAGCAGTCCGGCCCACATCTGGCCTAGGCCTTCCCTAACTGCCTAAGGGGTGCAAAGCCGGCTCTGCTGGCGAGTTCTAGTTCTCCACCCTCCCCCATCTTGTGACTGGGGGATTGGTGACAGACGCATCTGCGGTTGGCCTTAGGTATCAGTGGCAGGGCCACAGATCCCCCGAGGTCTGGCTGGCAATCCCAGGACGTTTGGCGGCAAAGCAAACGAGGTCTGGCTGGAAATCTCACGAGGTGGGGTTGGAAATCTCACGACGTTCGGCTGGAAATCCCAGGAGGTCGGGCTAGAAAGCTCACGAGGGTGGCCGGGAAACGCGCGACGTATGGCAGGCAAACTCACGAGGTTTGGTGGGAAAACTCATGCGCTTGGGCGGGGAACCTCACGAGGTTTGGCCGGGAAACTCACGGGGTTTGGCCGGGAAACTCACGCGGGTCGGCGGCAATTCTCAAGAGGGTTGTCGGGGAACGTCACAAGGGTTTTCGGGACATCTCCCGCGGTTTGGAGGGACATCTCCCGCGGTTTGGAGGGATAGCACCCCAGGTTTCCTGGCGTATCGGACGAGGCCCAGCGGGATACCTCACGATGTTTGGCGAGATCTCTCCCCAGGTTTGGGGGCTGTCTCGCCAGGGTTGGTGGGAGGCCTTCCCCGGTTTGGCCCGAAATCTCACCAGGTTGGCGGGATATCTCGCCATGTTTGCCTGGAAATCTCACCAGGTTTGGCGGGAAACCTCACCGGGTTGGGCGGGAAATCTCACGGGTTGGGCGGGAGATCTCACCTGATTTGGACCGAGTCTGGTGAGATTTCCATAAGATCTGGCGAGATTTCCCTGAGATCTCGCAAGAGCCGGGCTGTCACCTCAGCAGATTGATCCCCAAATCACCTGAGGTCCGGGGAAGGCAAGAGGTATAGATTCTTTCAACATTTCCGCGGTGTTGTGTGGCTAGTGCACCGAGCTTTAAGGTGTGGAGAGCCAGGGAAAGCCCCCACGGGCCTGCCTCCGTTCTCACCGTCCTGCAGTGGGCCCTTTGGCTTCTGGTTTCCCCTCCTGCTCTCCTGTGCCGGTCACCTCGCCGTGAGTGTGAAGGAGCTTTGCCCTGGCCCATTCATCCCGCATCCAAGCTCCTTTCTTACCTGCTTTAGAGCCAGGATGCTGAAACAACAGGGATTGAGGGAGACACCCTGTGTGTCTTCTTGAAGGGCATGCCTGGGACCAATGAGGAAAGTTGACTGCTGCCCAACCCCTCCGTGTGGGTTCCCTACTGACACTGGGAGCACAGCAATCCCTGCTACGTACGGGTTACAAGATCCGCCCAGGGGCCAGCAAGTTTGCCCCACGGGCGAACGGTTTTTGGCCCTGGATCTCCCTAAATGCGCCGTGATCTCCACAGATTTCAATGAGACGTCCCAAGATTTTCCCCAAGATCAGGTGATCTCTGGCTAAAGAAGTGGTGTCTCTTCTTTGTCTTTTTCTGGCTGGTTGTGCGCTCAAGAGAGTCATCCTGAACGTTATCAATGGGTGCCACCTTCTCGTGCCTGGGGTGGCGCATTGCTTTTCCCTCCTGTTCCTGCCTTCCTCACTCCGTCCTTCGGGTTGAGTGTGAAAAACGCTTCAGCAGGCCTGCGCCTTCTGTCTTCAGGGCTCCCTTATTACCCCCACGTCAAAGATGTTGCGATTCCAGGGATTGACGTGGGAGACAAATTGTTGATTCCCTCCTGGTGTGCCTGGGAGTATTTCGACCACTGGAGCTATTGGACGTTGTGCACACTTCTGGAATGTGCCATCCCTAAGCACCGAAGTGGCTCAAAGCAGTCTGGGCTGGGGAGGGCCATTTCCCCACACCACCGCCCCCAGAGCCTGGGTGATTGGTCACAGATGCATCAAGTTTTGGCCACAGAAGACAAGAGCTGAGCCTGACATATCAGAAGATTTGGGTGAGATCTCGCGAGGCCGGGCTCGCTATCTCCGAGGTGTGGATGAGTTCTTCCCGGGTCTGGAGAGAAACCTCATGAGCTGAGGATGACATATCGGGATGTATGGCTAGAGGTCTCCGGACGTGTGGGTGAGATCTCACGTGATTTGGACGGATCTGGTGAAATTTCCGTGAGAACTGGCTCGATATGGGTGAGATCTAAAAGCTTGGCTTGGCGTCACATGAGATTTCCCTGCCAAATCACGGAGGTACGGTGAAGGAAAGAGGTCTATTTTCTTTCATGTCGAGGGCCTTCTGAGGCTACTGCAGAGAGCATTAAGGTATTGAGAGCTGGGAAGAGCCCCCACGGGGGCTGCCTCTATGCTCACCATCCTGCAATGGGGACCGTGGTTCCTTCTTTCCCCCTCCACTCTCCTGCTTCTCACACGTCTGGATGAGTGTGAGTCAGCATCCGCCTGGCCCACGTACCGGCCCTTCTTAACTGCTTTAGAGCCAGGATGCTGAAACAACGGGGATTTCGGTGTGAGGCACTTGGTGTCTTTCCAAGGGCCATGTCTGTGACACATGAGGAAAGTGGAATTCTCGCCACCACTTCCATGCTGTGCCTTTCCGAAGGGCATTCCTGGGACGACGTAGGAAAACAGGAATCTGCCCGACACTTCCATCCGTATCAATCGCTTCCGTGAAGAAGCGTGCACCTGGCCCATCAGTGGTTCCGATGCCTTAGAGCCAGGATGCTGAAACACCAGGGATTGAGGGGTGAGAAACTTTGTGTCTCTCTCAAGGCATTCCTGGGCCCGATTAGGAAAGGACAATTCTGCCCAGCGCTTCCATGTGGACAAATCCCTTGGAGGAATAAGCATCCAGCTGGCCCACCGATGGTTTAGATGCCGAAGGGCCAGGATGCTGACCAACATGGTTTGAGGTGGGAGACACACTGTGCCTTTCTCAAGGGCTGCCTGTGAACCATTAGGAAAGGAGAATTCCGCCCAACCCTTCCATGTGTATTCACTGTTTCCATTAGGAACACCAGCCATCCCTGCTCCAGAGGGCCTAAACGATCCAGCCAAGGACCAGGGAGTTTGCCACAGGTGCGAAGGATTTTCGGGCCTACGTCTCCAGAAATGGGCCGAGATCTCACGAGATTTGTATGAGATCTCCCCAGATTTTCCCCAAGATCATCTGATGTCTCGCTGAAGGAGAGGTACCGTTTCTTTTTCTTTTTCTGGGTGGTTTCGCCCTGAACAGAATCAGCCTTCATGTTTTGGGTGCGTGCTCACTTTTGGTGCTTAGGATGGCAAATCGCTTCCTCCTTCTCCTCCTGCTTTCCTCATTCCGTCCCTCGAGTTTCGTGTGCAGAGGTATTCACCAGGCCCGTTCATTCCGAATGCAGTCCTCCCTTATTCCCCAGTCCTCCCGCAGGACGTTGCGATACCAGGGATTTAGGTGGGAGACAGCTTCTTTCTTCCCTCACGTGGCGCCTGGGAGCAATTCTCAAAGCGCAGGTATTAGCAGTCCGGCCCACATCTGGCCTAGGCCTTCCCTAACTGCCTAAGGGGTGCAAAGCCGGCTCTGCTGGCGAGTTCTAGTTCTCCACCCTCCCCCATCTTGTGACTGGGGGATTGGTGACAGACGCATCTGCGGTTGGCCTTAGATATCAGTGGCAGGGCCACAGATCCCCCGAGGTCTGGCTGGCAATCCCAGGACGTTTGGCGGCAAAGCAAACGAGGTCTGGCTGGAAATCTCACGAGGTGGGGTTGGAAATCTCACGACGTTCGGCTGGAAATCCCAGGAGGTCGGGCTAGAAAGCTCACGAGGGTGGCCGGGAAACGCGCGACGTATGGCAGGCAAACTCACGAGGTTTGGTGGGAAAACTCATGCGCTTGGGCGGGGAACCTCACGAGGTTTGGCCGGGAAACTCACGGGGTTTGGCCGGGAAACTCACGCGGGTCGGCGGCAATTCTCAAGAGGGTTGTCGGGGAACGTCACAAGGGTTTTCGGGACATCTCCCGCGGTTTGGAGGGACATCTCCCGCGGTTTGGAGGGATAGCACCCCAGGTTTCCTGGCGTATCGGACGAGGCCCAGCGGGATACCTCACGATGTTTGGCGAGATCTCTCCCCAGGTTTGGGGGCTGTCTCGCCAGGGTTGGTGGGAGGCCTTCCCCGGTTTGGCCCGAAATCTCACCAGGTTGGCGGGATATCTCGCCATGTTTGCCTGGAAATCTCACCAGGTTTGGCGGGAAACCTCACCGGGTTGGGCGGGAAATCTCACGGGTTGGGCGGGAGATCTCACCTGATTTGGACCGAGTCTGGTGAGATTTCCATAAGATCTGGCGAGATTTCCCTGAGATCTCGCAAGAGCCGGGCTGTCACCTCAGCAGATTGATCCCCAAATCACCTGAGGTCCGGGGAAGGCAAGAGGTATAGATTCTTTCAACATTTCCGCGGTGTTGTGTGGCTAGTGCACCGAGCTTTAAGGTGTGGAGAGCCAGGGAAAGCCCCCACGGGCCTGCCTCCGTTCTCACCGTCCTGCAGTGGGCCCTTTGGCTTCTGGTTTCCCCTCCTGCTCTCCTGTGCCGGTCACCTCGCCGTGAGTGTGAAGGAGCTTTGCCCTGGCCCATTCATCCCGCATCCAAGCTCCTTTCTTACCTGCTTTAGAGCCAGGATGCTGAAACAACAGGGATTGAGGGAGACACCCTGTGTGTCTTCTTGAAGGGCATGCCTGGGACCAATGAGGAAAGTTGACTGCTGCCCAACCCCTCCGTGTGGGTTCCCTACTGACACTGGGAGCACAGCAATCCCTGCTACGTACGGGTTACAAGATCCGCCCAGGGGCCAGCAAGTTTGCCCCACGGGCGAACGGTTTTTGGCCCTGGATCTCCCTAAATGCGCCGTGATCTCCACAGATTTCAATGAGACGTCCCAAGATTTTCCCCAAGATCAGGTGATCTCTGGCTAAAGAAGTGGTGTCTCTTCTTTGTCTTTTTCTGGCTGGTTGTGCGCTCAAGAGAGTCATCCTGAACGTTATCAATGGGTGCCACCTTCTCGTGCCTGGGGTGGCGCATTGCTTTTCCCTCCTGTTCCTGCCTTCCTCACTCCGTCCTTCGGGTTGAGTGTGAAAAACGCTTCAGCAGGCCTGCGCCTTCTGTCTTCAGGGCTCCCTTATTACCCCCACGTCAAAGATGTTGCGATTCCAGGGATTGACGTGGGAGACAAATTGTTGATTCCCTCCTGGTGTGCCTGGGAGTATTTCGACCACTGGAGCTATTGGACGTTGTGCACACTTCTGGAATGTGCCATCCCTAAGCACCGAAGTGGCTCAAAGCAGTCTGGGCTGGGGAGGGCCATTTCCCCACACCACCGCCCCCAGAGCCTGGGTGATTGGTCACAGATGCATCAAGTTTTGGCCACAGAAGACAAGAGCTGAGCCTGACATATCAGAAGATTTGGGTGAGATCTCGCGAGGCCGGGCTCGCTATCTCCGAGGTGTGGATGAGTTCTTCCCGGGTCTGGAGAGAAACCTCATGAGCTGAGGATGACATATCGGGATGTATGGCTAGAGGTCTCCGGACGTGTGGGTGAGATCTCACGTGATTTGGACGGATCTGGTGAAATTTCCGTGAGAACTGGCTCGATATGGGTGAGATCTAAAAGCTTGGCTTGGCGTCACATGAGATTTCCCTGCCAAATCACGGAGGTACGGTGAAGGAAAGAGGTCTATTTTCTTTCATGTCGAGGGCCTTCTGAGGCTACTGCAGAGAGCATTAAGGTATTGAGAGCTGGGAAGAGCCCCCACGGGGGCTGCCTCTATGCTCACCATCCTGCAATGGGGACCGTGGTTCCTTCTTTCCCCCTCCACTCTCCTGCTTCTCACACGTCTGGATGAGTGTGAGTCAGCATCCGCCTGGCCCACGTACCGGCCCTTCTTAACTGCTTTAGAGCCAGGATGCTGAAACAACGGGGATTTCGGTGTGAGGCACTTGGTGTCTTTCCAAGGGCCATGTCTGTGACACATGAGGAAAGTGGAATTCTCGCCACCACTTCCATGCTGTGCCTTTCCGAAGGGCATTCCTGGGACGACGTAGGAAAACAGGAATCTGCCCGACACTTCCATCCGTATCAATCGCTTCCGTGAAGAAGCGTGCACCTGGCCCATCAGTGGTTCCGATGCCTTAGAGCCAGGATGCTGAAACACCAGGGATTGAGGGGTGAGAAACTTTGTGTCTCTCTCAAGGCATTCCTGGGCCCGATTAGGAAAGGACAATTCTGCCCAGCGCTTCCATGTGGACAAATCCCTTGGAGGAATAAGCATCCAGCTGGCCCACCGATGGTTTAGATGCCGAAGGGCCAGGATGCTGACCAACATGGTTTGAGGTGGGAGACACACTGTGCCTTTCTCAAGGGCTGCCTGTGAACCATTAGGAAAGGAGAATTCCGCCCAACCCTTCCATGTGTATTCACTGTTTCCATTAGGAACACCAGCCATCCCTGCTCCAGAGGGCCTAAACGATCCAGCCAAGGACCAGGGAGTTTGCCACAGGTGCGAAGGATTTTCGGGCCTACGTCTCCAGAAATGGGCCGAGATCTCACGAGATTTGTATGAGATCTCCCCAGATTTTCCCCAAGATCATCTGATGTCTCGCTGAAGGAGAGGTACCGTTTCTTTTTCTTTTTCTGGGTGGTTTCGCCCTGAACAGAATCAGCCTTCATGTTTTGGGTGCGTGCTCACTTTTGGTGCTTAGGATGGCAAATCGCTTCCTCCTTCTCCTCCTGCTTTCCTCATTCCGTCCCTCGAGTTTCGTGTGCAGAGGTATTCACCAGGCCCGTTCATTCCGAATGCAGTCCTCCCTTATTCCCCAGTCCTCCCGCAGGACGTTGCGATACCAGGGATTTAGGTGGGAGACAGCTTCTTTCTTCCCTCACGTGGCGCCTGGGAGCAATTCTCAAAGCGCAGGTATTAGCAGTCCGGCCCACATCTGGCCTAGGCCTTCCCTAACTGCCTAAGGGGTGCAAAGCCGGCTCTGCTGGCGAGTTCTAGTTCTCCACCCTCCCCCATCTTGTGACTGGGGGATTGGTGACAGACGCATCTGCGGTTGGCCTTAGATATCAGTGGCAGGGCCACAGATCCCCCGAGGTCTGGCTGGCAATCCCAGGACGTTTGGCGGCAAAGCAAACGAGGTCTGGCTGGAAATCTCACGAGGTGGGGTTGGAAATCTCACGACGTTCGGCTGGAAATCCCAGGAGGTCGGGCTAGAAAGCTCACGAGGGTGGCCGGGAAACGCGCGACGTATGGCAGGCAAACTCACGAGGTTTGGTGGGAAAACTCATGCGCTTGGGCGGGGAACCTCACGAGGTTTGGCCGGGAAACTCACGGGGTTTGGCCGGGAAACTCACGCGGGTCGGCGGCAATTCTCAAGAGGGTTGTCGGGGAACGTCACAAGGGTTTTCGGGACATCTCCCGCGGTTTGGAGGGACATCTCCCGCGGTTTGGAGGGATAGCACCCCAGGTTTCCTGGCGTATCGGACGAGGCCCAGCGGGATACCTCACGATGTTTGGCGAGATCTCTCCCCAGGTTTGGGGGCTGTCTCGCCAGGGTTGGTGGGAGGCCTTCCCCGGTTTGGCCCGAAATCTCACCAGGTTGGCGGGATATCTCGCCATGTTTGCCTGGAAATCTCACCAGGTTTGGCGGGAAACCTCACCGGGTTGGGCGGGAAATCTCACGGGTTGGGCGGGAGATCTCACCTGATTTGGACCGAGTCTGGTGAGATTTCCATAAGATCTGGCGAGATTTCCCTGAGATCTCGCAAGAGCCGGGCTGTCACCTCAGCAGATTGATCCCCAAATCACCTGAGGTCCGGGGAAGGCAAGAGGTATAGATTCTTTCAACATTTCCGCGGTGTTGTGTGGCTAGTGCACCGAGCTTTAAGGTGTGGAGAGCCAGGGAAAGCCCCCACGGGCCTGCCTCCGTTCTCACCGTCCTGCAGTGGGCCCTTTGGCTTCTGGTTTCCCCTCCTGCTCTCCTGTGCCGGTCACCTCGCCGTGAGTGTGAAGGAGCTTTGCCCTGGCCCATTCATCCCGCATCCAAGCTCCTTTCTTACCTGCTTTAGAGCCAGGATGCTGAAACAACAGGGATTGAGGGAGACACCCTGTGTGTCTTCTTGAAGGGCATGCCTGGGACCAGTGAGGAAAGTTGACTGCTGCCCAACCCCTCCGTGTGGGTTCCCTACGGACACTGGGAGCACAGCAATCCCTGCTACGTACGGGTTACGAGATCCGCCCAGGGGCCAGCAAGTTTGCCCCACGGGCGAACGGTTTTTGGCCCTGGATCTCCCTAAATGCGCCGTGATCTCCACAGATTTCAATGAGACGTCCCAAGATTTTCCCCAAGATCAGGTGATCTCTGGCTAAAGAAGTGGTGTCTCTTCTTTGTCTTTTTCTGGCTGGTTGTGCGCTCAAGAGAGTCATCCTGAACGTTATCAATGGGTGCCACCTTCTCGTGCCTGGGGTGGCGCATTGCTTTTCCCTCCTGTTCCTGCCTTCCTCACTCCGTCCTTCGGGTTGAGTGTGAAAAACGCTTCAGCAGGCCTGCGCCTTCTGTCTTCAGGGCTCCCTTATTACCCCCACGTCAAAGATGTTGCGATTCCAGGGATTGACGTGGGAGACAAATTGTTGATTCCCTCCTGGTGTGCCTGGGAGTATTTCGACCACTGGAGCTATTGGACGTTGTGCACACTTCTGGAATGTGCCATCCCTAAGCACCGAAGTGGCTCAAAGCAGTCTGGGCTGGGGAGGGCCATTTCCCCACACCACCGCCCCCAGAGCCTGGGTGATTGGTCACAGATGCATCAAGTTTTGGCCACAGAAGACAAGAGCTGAGCCTGACATATCAGAAGATTTGGGTGAGATCTCGCGAGGCCGGGCTCGCTATCTCCGAGGTGTGGATGAGTTCTTCCCGGGTCTGGAGAGAAACCTCATGAGCTGAGGATGACATATCGGGATGTATGGCTAGAGGTCTCCGGACGTGTGGGTGAGATCTCACGTGATTTGGACGGATCTGGTGAAATTTCCGTGAGAACTGGCTCGATATGGGTGAGATCTAAAAGCTTGGCTTGGCGTCACATGAGATTTCCCTGCCAAATCACGGAGGTACGGTGAAGGAAAGAGGTCTATTTTCTTTCATGTCGAGGGCCTTCTGAGGCTACTGCAGAGAGCATTAAGGTATTGAGAGCTGGGAAGAGCCCCCACGGGGGCTGCCTCTATGCTCACCATCCTGCAATGGGGACCGTGGTTCCTTCTTTCCCCCTCCACTCTCCTGCTTCTCACACGTCTGGATGAGTGTGAGTCAGCATCCGCCTGGCCCACGTACCGGCCCTTCTTAACTGCTTTAGAGCCAGGATGCTGAAACAACGGGGATTTCGGTGTGAGGCACTTGGTGTCTTTCCAAGGGCCATGTCTGTGACACATGAGGAAAGTGGAATTCTCGCCACCACTTCCATGCTGTGCCTTTCCGAAGGGCATTCCTGGGACGACGTAGGAAAACAGGAATCTGCCCGACACTTCCATCCGTATCAATCGCTTCCGTGAAGAAGCGTGCACCTGGCCCATCAGTGGTTCCGATGCCTTAGAGCCAGGATGCTGAAACACCAGGGATTGAGGGGTGAGAAACTTTGTGTCTCTCTCAAGGCATTCCTGGGCCCGATTAGGAAAGGACAATTCTGCCCAGCGCTTCCATGTGGACAAATCCCTTGGAGGAATAAGCATCCAGCTGGCCCACCGATGGTTTAGATGCCGAAGGGCCAGGATGCTGACCAACATGGTTTGAGGTGGGAGACACACTGTGCCTTTCTCAAGGGCTGCCTGTGAACCATTAGGAAAGGAGAATTCCGCCCAACCCTTCCATGTGTATTCACTGTTTCCATTAGGAACACCAGCCATCCCTGCTCCAGAGGGCCTAAACGATCCAGCCAAGGACCAGGGAGTTTGCCACAGGTGCGAAGGATTTTCGGGCCTACGTCTCCAGAAATGGGCCGAGATCTCACGAGATTTGTATGAGATCTCCCCAGATTTTCCCCAAGATCATCTGATGTCTCGCTGAAGGAGAGGTACCGTTTCTTTTTCTTTTTCTGGGTGGTTTCGCCCTGAACAGAATCAGCCTTCATGTTTTGGGTGCGTGCTCACTTTTGGTGCTTAGGATGGCAAATCGCTTCCTCCTTCTCCTCCTGCTTTCCTCATTCCGTCCCTCGAGTTTCGTGTGCAGAGGTATTCACCAGGCCCGTTCATTCCGAATGCAGTCCTCCCTTATTCCCCAGTCCTCCCGCAGGACGTTGCGATACCAGGGATTTAGGTGGGAGACAGCTTCTTTCTTCCCTCACGTGGCGCCTGGGAGCAATTCTCAAAGCGCAGGTATTAGCAGTCCGGCCCACATCTGGCCTAGGCCTTCCCTAACTGCCTAAGGGGTGCAAAGCCGGCTCTGCTGGCGAGTTCTAGTTCTCCACCCTCCCCCATCTTGTGACTGGGGGATTGGTGACAGACGCATCTGCGGTTGGCCTTAGGTATCAGTGGCAGGGCCACAGATCCCCCGAGGTCTGGCTGGCAATCCCAGGACGTTTGGCGGCAAAGCAAACGAGGTCTGGCTGGAAATCTCACGAGGTGGGGTTGGAAATCTCACGACGTTCGGCTGGAAATCCCAGGAGGTCGGGCTAGAAAGCTCACGAGGGTGGCCGGGAAACGCGCGACGTATGGCAGGCAAACTCACGAGGTTTGGTGGGAAAACTCATGCGCTTGGGCGGGGAACCTCACGAGGTTTGGCCGGGAAACTCACGGGGTTTGGCCGGGAAACTCACGCGGGTCGGCGGCAATTCTCAAGAGGGTTGTCGGGGAACGTCACAAGGGTTTTCGGGACATCTCCCGCGGTTTGGAGGGACATCTCCCGCGGTTTGGAGGGATAGCACCCCAGGTTTCCTGGCGTATCGGACGAGGCCCAGCGGGATACCTCACGATGTTTGGCGAGATCTCTCCCCAGGTTTGGGGGCTGTCTCGCCAGGGTTGGTGGGAGGCCTTCCCCGGTTTGGCCCGAAATCTCACCAGGTTGGCGGGATATCTCGCCATGTTTGCCTGGAAATCTCACCAGGTTTGGCGGGAAACCTCACCGGGTTGGGCGGGAAATCTCACGGGTTGGGCGGGAGATCTCACCTGATTTGGACCGAGTCTGGTGAGATTTCCATAAGATCTGGCGAGATTTCCCTGAGATCTCGCAAGAGCCGGGCTGTCACCTCAGCAGATTGATCCCCAAATCACCTGAGGTCCGGGGAAGGCAAGAGGTATAGATTCTTTCAACATTTCCGCGGTGTTGTGTGGCTAGTGCACCGAGCTTTAAGGTGTGGAGAGCCAGGGAAAGCCCCCACGGGCCTGCCTCCGTTCTCACCGTCCTGCAGTGGGCCCTTTGGCTTCTGGTTTCCCCTCCTGCTCTCCTGTGCCGGTCACCTCGCCGTGAGTGTGAAGGAGCTTTGCCCTGGCCCATTCATCCCGCATCCAAGCTCCTTTCTTACCTGCTTTAGAGCCAGGATGCTGAAACAACAGGGATTGAGGGAGACACCCTGTGTGTCTTCTTGAAGGGCATGCCTGGGACCAGTGAGGAAAGTTGACTGCTGCCCAACCCCTCCGTGTGGGTTCCCTACGGACACTGGGAGCACAGCAATCCCTGCTACGTACGGGTTACGAGATCCGCCCAGGGGCCAGCAAGTTTGCCCCACGGGCGAACGGTTTTTGGCCCTGGATCTCCCTAAATGCGCCGTGATCTCCACAGATTTCAATGAGACGTCCCAAGATTTTCCCCAAGATCAGGTGATCTCTGGCTAAAGAAGTGGTGTCTCTTCTTTGTCTTTTTCTGGCTGGTTGTGCGCTCAAGAGAGTCATCCTGAACGTTATCAATGGGTGCCACCTTCTCGTGCCTGGGGTGGCGCATTGCTTTTCCCTCCTGTTCCTGCCTTCCTCACTCCGTCCTTCGGGTTGAGTGTGAAAAACGCTTCAGCAGGCCTGCGCCTTCTGTCTTCAGGGCTCCCTTATTACCCCCACGTCAAAGATGTTGCGATTCCAGGGATTGACGTGGGAGACAAATTGTTGATTCCCTCCTGGTGTGCCTGGGAGTATTTCGACCACTGGAGCTATTGGACGTTGTGCACACTTCTGGAATGTGCCATCCCTAAGCACCGAAGTGGCTCAAAGCAGTCTGGGCTGGGGAGGGCCATTTCCCCACACCACCGCCCCCAGAGCCTGGGTGATTGGTCACAGATGCATCAAGTTTTGGCCACAGAAGACAAGAGCTGAGCCTGACATATCAGAAGATTTGGGTGAGATCTCGCGAGGCCGGGCTCGCTATCTCCGAGGTGTGGATGAGTTCTTCCCGGGTCTGGAGAGAAACCTCATGAGCTGAGGATGACATATCGGGATGTATGGCTAGAGGTCTCCGGACGTGTGGGTGAGATCTCACGTGATTTGGACGGATCTGGTGAAATTTCCGTGAGAACTGGCTCGATATGGGTGAGATCTAAAAGCTTGGCTTGGCGTCACATGAGATTTCCCTGCCAAATCACGGAGGTACGGTGAAGGAAAGAGGTCTATTTTCTTTCATGTCGAGGGCCTTCTGAGGCTACTGCAGAGAGCATTAAGGTATTGAGAGCTGGGAAGAGCCCCCACGGGGGCTGCCTCTATGCTCACCATCCTGCAATGGGGACCGTGGTTCCTTCTTTCCCCCTCCACTCTCCTGCTTCTCACACGTCTGGATGAGTGTGAGTCAGCATCCGCCTGGCCCACGTACCGGCCCTTCTTAACTGCTTTAGAGCCAGGATGCTGAAACAACGGGGATTTCGGTGTGAGGCACTTGGTGTCTTTCCAAGGGCCATGTCTGTGACACATGAGGAAAGTGGAATTCTCGCCACCACTTCCATGCTGTGCCTTTCCGAAGGGCATTCCTGGGACGACGTAGGAAAACAGGAATCTGCCCGACACTTCCATCCGTATCAATCGCTTCCGTGAAGAAGCGTGCACCTGGCCCATCAGTGGTTCCGATGCCTTAGAGCCAGGATGCTGAAACACCAGGGATTGAGGGGTGAGAAACTTTGTGTCTCTCTCAAGGCATTCCTGGGCCCGATTAGGAAAGGACAATTCTGCCCAGCGCTTCCATGTGGACAAATCCCTTGGAGGAATAAGCATCCAGCTGGCCCACCGATGGTTTAGATGCCGAAGGGCCAGGATGCTGACCAACATGGTTTGAGGTGGGAGACACACTGTGCCTTTCTCAAGGGCTGCCTGTGAACCATTAGGAAAGGAGAATTCCGCCCAACCCTTCCATGTGTATTCACTGTTTCCATTAGGAACACCAGCCATCCCTGCTCCAGAGGGCCTAAACGATCCAGCCAAGGACCAGGGAGTTTGCCACAGGTGCGAAGGATTTTCGGGCCTACGTCTCCAGAAATGGGCCGAGATCTCACGAGATTTGTATGAGATCTCCCCAGATTTTCCCCAAGATCATCTGATGTCTCGCTGAAGGAGAGGTACCGTTTCTTTTTCTTTTTCTGGGTGGTTTCGCCCTGAACAGAATCAGCCTTCATGTTTTGGGTGCGTGCTCACTTTTGGTGCTTAGGATGGCAAATCGCTTCCTCCTTCTCCTCCTGCTTTCCTCATTCCGTCCCTCGAGTTTCGTGTGCAGAGGTATTCACCAGGCCCGTTCATTCCGAATGCAGTCCTCCCTTATTCCCCAGTCCTCCCGCAGGACGTTGCGATACCAGGGATTTAGGTGGGAGACAGCTTCTTTCTTCCCTCACGTGGCGCCTGGGAGCAATTCTCAAAGCGCAGGTATTAGCAGTCCGGCCCACATCTGGCCTAGGCCTTCCCTAACTGCCTAAGGGGTGCAAAGCCGGCTCTGCTGGCGAGTTCTAGTTCTCCACCCTCCCCCATCTTGTGACTGGGGGATTGGTGACAGACGCATCTGCGGTTGGCCTTAGGTATCAGTGGCAGGGCCACAGATCCCCCGAGGTCTGGCTGGCAATCCCAGGACGTTTGGCGGCAAAGCAAACGAGGTCTGGCTGGAAATCTCACGAGGTGGGGTTGGAAATCTCACGACGTTCGGCTGGAAATCCCAGGAGGTCGGGCTAGAAAGCTCACGAGGGTGGCCGGGAAACGCGCGACGTATGGCAGGCAAACTCACGAGGTTTGGTGGGAAAACTCATGCGCTTGGGCGGGGAACCTCACGAGGTTTGGCCGGGAAACTCACGGGGTTTGGCCGGGAAACTCACGCGGGTCGGCGGCAATTCTCAAGAGGGTTGTCGGGGAACGTCACAAGGGTTTTCGGGACATCTCCCGCGGTTTGGAGGGACATCTCCCGCGGTTTGGAGGGATAGCACCCCAGGTTTCCTGGCGTATCGGACGAGGCCCAGCGGGATACCTCACGATGTTTGGCGAGATCTCTCCCCAGGTTTGGGGGCTGTCTCGCCAGGGTTGGTGGGAGGCCTTCCCCGGTTTGGCCCGAAATCTCACCAGGTTGGCGGGATATCTCGCCATGTTTGCCTGGAAATCTCACCAGGTTTGGCGGGAAACCTCACCGGGTTGGGCGGGAAATCTCACGGGTTGGGCGGGAGATCTCACCTGATTTGGACCGAGTCTGGTGAGATTTCCATAAGATCTGGCGAGATTTCCCTGAGATCTCGCAAGAGCCGGGCTGTCACCTCAGCAGATTGATCCCCAAATCACCTGAGGTCCGGGGAAGGCAAGAGGTATAGATTCTTTCAACATTTCCGCGGTGTTGTGTGGCTAGTGCACCGAGCTTTAAGGTGTGGAGAGCCAGGGAAAGCCCCCACGGGCCTGCCTCCGTTCTCACCGTCCTGCAGTGGGCCCTTTGGCTTCTGGTTTCCCCTCCTGCTCTCCTGTGCCGGTCACCTCGCCGTGAGTGTGAAGGAGCTTTGCCCTGGCCCATTCATCCCGCATCCAAGCTCCTTTCTTACCTGCTTTAGAGCCAGGATGCTGAAACAACAGGGATTGAGGGAGACACCCTGTGTGTCTTCTTGAAGGGCATGCCTGGGACCAGTGAGGAAAGTTGACTGCTGCCCAACCCCTCCGTGTGGGTTCCCTACGGACACTGGGAGCACAGCAATCCCTGCTACGTACGGGTTACGAGATCCGCCCAGGGGCCAGCAAGTTTGCCCCACGGGCGAACGGTTTTTGGCCCTGGATCTCCCTAAATGCGCCGTGATCTCCACAGATTTCAATGAGACGTCCCAAGATTTTCCCCAAGATCAGGTGATCTCTGGCTAAAGAAGTGGTGTCTCTTCTTTGTCTTTTTCTGGCTGGTTGTGCGCTCAAGAGAGTCATCCTGAACGTTATCAATGGGTGCCACCTTCTCGTGCCTGGGGTGGCGCATTGCTTTTCCCTCCTGTTCCTGCCTTCCTCACTCCGTCCTTCGGGTTGAGTGTGAAAAACGCTTCAGCAGGCCTGCGCCTTCTGTCTTCAGGGCTCCCTTATTACCCCCACGTCAAAGATGTTGCGATTCCAGGGATTGACGTGGGAGACAAATTGTTGATTCCCTCCTGGTGTGCCTGGGAGTATTTCGACCACTGGAGCTATTGGACGTTGTGCACACTTCTGGAATGTGCCATCCCTAAGCACCGAAGTGGCTCAAAGCAGTCTGGGCTGGGGAGGGCCATTTCCCCACACCACCGCCCCCAGAGCCTGGGTGATTGGTCACAGATGCATCAAGTTTTGGCCACAGAAGACAAGAGCTGAGCCTGACATATCAGAAGATTTGGGTGAGATCTCGCGAGGCCGGGCTCGCTATCTCCGAGGTGTGGATGAGTTCTTCCCGGGTCTGGAGAGAAACCTCATGAGCTGAGGATGACATATCGGGATGTATGGCTAGAGGTCTCCGGACGTGTGGGTGAGATCTCACGTGATTTGGACGGATCTGGTGAAATTTCCGTGAGAACTGGCTCGATATGGGTGAGATCTAAAAGCTTGGCTTGGCGTCACATGAGATTTCCCTGCCAAATCACGGAGGTACGGTGAAGGAAAGAGGTCTATTTTCTTTCATGTCGAGGGCCTTCTGAGGCTACTGCAGAGAGCATTAAGGTATTGAGAGCTGGGAAGAGCCCCCACGGGGGCTGCCTCTATGCTCACCATCCTGCAATGGGGACCGTGGTTCCTTCTTTCCCCCTCCACTCTCCTGCTTCTCACACGTCTGGATGAGTGTGAGTCAGCATCCGCCTGGCCCACGTACCGGCCCTTCTTAACTGCTTTAGAGCCAGGATGCTGAAACAACGGGGATTTCGGTGTGAGGCACTTGGTGTCTTTCCAAGGGCCATGTCTGTGACACATGAGGAAAGTGGAATTCTCGCCACCACTTCCATGCTGTGCCTTTCCGAAGGGCATTCCTGGGACGACGTAGGAAAACAGGAATCTGCCCGACACTTCCATCCGTATCAATCGCTTCCGTGAAGAAGCGTGCACCTGGCCCATCAGTGGTTCCGATGCCTTAGAGCCAGGATGCTGAAACACCAGGGATTGAGGGGTGAGAAACTTTGTGTCTCTCTCAAGGCATTCCTGGGCCCGATTAGGAAAGGACAATTCTGCCCAGCGCTTCCATGTGGACAAATCCCTTGGAGGAATAAGCATCCAGCTGGCCCACCGATGGTTTAGATGCCGAAGGGCCAGGATGCTGACCAACATGGTTTGAGGTGGGAGACACACTGTGCCTTTCTCAAGGGCTGCCTGTGAACCATTAGGAAAGGAGAATTCCGCCCAACCCTTCCATGTGTATTCACTGTTTCCATTAGGAACACCAGCCATCCCTGCTCCAGAGGGCCTAAACGATCCAGCCAAGGACCAGGGAGTTTGCCACAGGTGCGAAGGATTTTCGGGCCTACGTCTCCAGAAATGGGCCGAGATCTCACGAGATTTGTATGAGATCTCACCAGATTTTCCCCAAGATCATCTGATGTCTCGCTGAAGGAGAGGTACCGTTTCTTTTTCTTTTTCTGGGTGGTTTCGCCCTGAACAGAATCAGCCTTCATGTTTTGGGTGCGTGCTCACTTTTGGTGCTTAGGATGGCAAATCGCTTCCTCCTTCTCCTCCTGCTTTCCTCATTCCGTCCCTCGAGTTTCGTGTGCAGAGGTATTCACCAGGCCCGTTCATTCCGAATGCAGTCCTCCCTTATTCCCCAGTCCTCCCGCAGGACGTTGCGATACCAGGGATTTAGGTGGGAGACAGCTTCTTTCTTCCCTCACGTGGCGCCTGGGAGCAATTCTCAAAGCGCAGGTATTAGCAGTCCGGCCCACATCTGGCCTAGGCCTTCCCTAACTGCCTAAGGGGTGCAAAGCCGGCTCTGCTGGCGAGTTCTAGTTCTCCACCCTCCCCCATCTTGTGACTGGGGGATTGGTGACAGACGCATCTGCGGTTGGCCTTAGATATCAGTGGCAGGGCCACAGATCCCCCGAGGTCTGGCTGGCAATCCCAGGACGTTTGGCGGCAAAGCAAACGAGGTCTGGCTGGAAATCTCACGAGGTGGGGTTGGAAATCTCACGACGTTCGGCTGGAAATCCCAGGAGGTCGGGCTAGAAAGCTCACGAGGGTGGCCGGGAAACGCGCGACGTATGGCAGGCAAACTCACGAGGTTTGGTGGGAAAACTCATGCGCTTGGGCGGGGAACCTCACGAGGTTTGGCCGGGAAACTCACGGGGTTTGGCCGGGAAACTCACGCGGGTCGGCGGCAATTCTCAAGAGGGTTGTCGGGGAACGTCACAAGGGTTTTCGGGACATCTCCCGCGGTTTGGAGGGACATCTCCCGCGGTTTGGAGGGATAGCACCCCAGGTTTCCTGGCGTATCGGACGAGGCCCAGCGGGATACCTCACGATGTTTGGCGAGATCTCTCCCCAGGTTTGGGGGCTGTCTCGCCAGGGTTGGTGGGAGGCCTTCCCCGGTTTGGCCCGAAATCTCACCAGGTTGGCGGGATATCTCGCCATGTTTGCCTGGAAATCTCACCAGGTTTGGCGGGAAACCTCACCGGGTTGGGCGGGAAATCTCACGGGTTGGGCGGGAGATCTCACCTGATTTGGACCGAGTCTGGTGAGATTTCCATAAGATCTGGCGAGATTTCCCTGAGATCTCGCAAGAGCCGGGCTGTCACCTCAGCAGATTGATCCCCAAATCACCTGAGGTCCGGGGAAGGCAAGAGGTATAGATTCTTTCAACATTTCCGCGGTGTTGTGTGGCTAGTGCACCGAGCTTTAAGGTGTGGAGAGCCAGGGAAAGCCCCCACGGGCCTGCCTCCGTTCTCACCGTCCTGCAGTGGGCCCTTTGGCTTCTGGTTTCCCCTCCTGCTCTCCTGTGCCGGTCACCTCGCCGTGAGTGTGAAGGAGCTTTGCCCTGGCCCATTCATCCCGCATCCAAGCTCCTTTCTTACCTGCTTTAGAGCCAGGATGCTGAAACAACAGGGATTGAGGGAGACACCCTGTGTGTCTTCTTGAAGGGCATGCCTGGGACCAGTGAGGAAAGTTGACTGCTGCCCAACCCCTCCGTGTGGGTTCCCTACGGACACTGGGAGCACAGCAATCCCTGCTACGTACGGGTTACGAGATCCGCCCAGGGGCCAGCAAGTTTGCCCCACGGGCGAACGGTTTTTGGCCCTGGATCTCCCTAAATGCGCCGTGATCTCCACAGATTTCAATGAGACGTCCCAAGATTTTCCCCAAGATCAGGTGATCTCTGGCTAAAGAAGTGGTGTCTCTTCTTTGTCTTTTTCTGGCTGGTTGTGCGCTCAAGAGAGTCATCCTGAACGTTATCAATGGGTGCCACCTTCTCGTGCCTGGGGTGGCGCATTGCTTTTCCCTCCTGTTCCTGCCTTCCTCACTCCGTCCTTCGGGTTGAGTGTGAAAAACGCTTCAGCAGGCCTGCGCCTTCTGTCTTCAGGGCTCCCTTATTACCCCCACGTCAAAGATGTTGCGATTCCAGGGATTGACGTGGGAGACAAATTGTTGATTCCCTCCTGGTGTGCCTGGGAGTATTTCGACCACTGGAGCTATTGGACGTTGTGCACACTTCTGGAATGTGCCATCCCTAAGCACCGAAGTGGCTCAAAGCAGTCTGGGCTGGGGAGGGCCATTTCCCCACACCACCGCCCCCAGAGCCTGGGTGATTGGTCACAGATGCATCAAGTTTTGGCCACAGAAGACAAGAGCTGAGCCTGACATATCAGAAGATTTGGGTGAGATCTCGCGAGGCCGGGCTCGCTATCTCCGAGGTGTGGATGAGTTCTTCCCGGGTCTGGAGAGAAACCTCATGAGCTGAGGATGACATATCGGGATGTATGGCTAGAGGTCTCCGGACGTGTGGGTGAGATCTCACGTGATTTGGACGGATCTGGTGAAATTTCCGTGAGAACTGGCTCGATATGGGTGAGATCTAAAAGCTTGGCTTGGCGTCACATGAGATTTCCCTGCCAAATCACGGAGGTACGGTGAAGGAAAGAGGTCTATTTTCTTTCATGTCGAGGGCCTTCTGAGGCTACTGCAGAGAGCATTAAGGTATTGAGAGCTGGGAAGAGCCCCCACGGGGGCTGCCTCTATGCTCACCATCCTGCAATGGGGACCGTGGTTCCTTCTTTCCCCCTCCACTCTCCTGCTTCTCACACGTCTGGATGAGTGTGAGTCAGCATCCGCCTGGCCCACGTACCGGCCCTTCTTAACTGCTTTAGAGCCAGGATGCTGAAACAACGGGGATTTCGGTGTGAGGCACTTGGTGTCTTTCCAAGGGCCATGTCTGTGACACATGAGGAAAGTGGAATTCTCGCCACCACTTCCATGCTGTGCCTTTCCGAAGGGCATTCCTGGGACGACGTAGGAAAACAGGAATCTGCCCGACACTTCCATCCGTATCAATCGCTTCCGTGAAGAAGCGTGCACCTGGCCCATCAGTGGTTCCGATGCCTTAGAGCCAGGATGCTGAAACACCAGGGATTGAGGGGTGAGAAACTTTGTGTCTCTCTCAAGGCATTCCTGGGCCCGATTAGGAAAGGACAATTCTGCCCAGCGCTTCCATGTGGACAAATCCCTTGGAGGAATAAGCATCCAGCTGGCCCACCGATGGTTTAGATGCCGAAGGGCCAGGATGCTGACCAACATGGTTTGAGGTGGGAGACACACTGTGCCTTTCTCAAGGGCTGCCTGTGAACCATTAGGAAAGGAGAATTCCGCCCAACCCTTCCATGTGTATTCACTGTTTCCATTAGGAACACCAGCCATCCCTGCTCCAGAGGGCCTAAACGATCCAGCCAAGGACCAGGGAGTTTGCCACAGGTGCGAAGGATTTTCGGGCCTACGTCTCCAGAAATGGGCCGAGATCTCACGAGATTTGTATGAGATCTCCCCAGATTTTCCCCAAGATCATCTGATGTCTCGCTGAAGGAGAGGTACCGTTTCTTTTTCTTTTTCTGGGTGGTTTCGCCCTGAACAGAATCAGCCTTCATGTTTTGGGTGCGTGCTCACTTTTGGTGCTTAGGATGGCAAATCGCTTCCTCCTTCTCCTCCTGCTTTCCTCATTCCGTCCCTCGAGTTTCGTGTGCAGAGGTATTCACCAGGCCCGTTCATTCCGAATGCAGTCCTCCCTTATTCCCCAGTCCTCCCGCAGGACGTTGCGATACCAGGGATTTAGGTGGGAGACAGCTTCTTTCTTCCCTCACGTGGCGCCTGGGAGCAATTCTCAAAGCGCAGGTATTAGCAGTCCGGCCCACATCTGGCCTAGGCCTTCCCTAACTGCCTAAGGGGTGCAAAGCCGGCTCTGCTGGCGAGTTCTAGTTCTCCACCCTCCCCCATCTTGTGACTGGGGGATTGGTGACAGACGCATCTGCGGTTGGCCTTAGATATCAGTGGCAGGGCCACAGATCCCCCGAGGTCTGGCTGGCAATCCCAGGACGTTTGGCGGCAAAGCAAACGAGGTCTGGCTGGAAATCTCACGAGGTGGGGTTGGAAATCTCACGACGTTCGGCTGGAAATCCCAGGAGGTCGGGCTAGAAAGCTCACGAGGGTGGCCGGGAAACGCGCGACGTATGGCAGGCAAACTCACGAGGTTTGGTGGGAAAACTCATGCGCTTGGGCGGGGAACCTCACGAGGTTTGGCCGGGAAACTCACGGGGTTTGGCCGGGAAACTCACGCGGGTCGGCGGCAATTCTCAAGAGGGTTGTCGGGGAACGTCACAAGGGTTTTCGGGACATCTCCCGCGGTTTGGAGGGACATCTCCCGCGGTTTGGAGGGATAGCACCCCAGGTTTCCTGGCGTATCGGACGAGGCCCAGCGGGATACCTCACGATGTTTGGCGAGATCTCTCCCCAGGTTTGGGGGCTGTCTCGCCAGGGTTGGTGGGAGGCCTTCCCCGGTTTGGCCCGAAATCTCACCAGGTTGGCGGGATATCTCGCCATGTTTGCCTGGAAATCTCACCAGGTTTGGCGGGAAACCTCACCGGGTTGGGCGGGAAATCTCACGGGTTGGGCGGGAGATCTCACCTGATTTGGACCGAGTCTGGTGAGATTTCCATAAGATCTGGCGAGATTTCCCTGAGATCTCGCAAGAGCCGGGCTGTCACCTCAGCAGATTGATCCCCAAATCACCTGAGGTCCGGGGAAGGCAAGAGGTATAGATTCTTTCAACATTTCCGCGGTGTTGTGTGGCTAGTGCACCGAGCTTTAAGGTGTGGAGAGCCAGGGAAAGCCCCCACGGGCCTGCCTCCGTTCTCACCGTCCTGCAGTGGGCCCTTTGGCTTCTGGTTTCCCCTCCTGCTCTCCTGTGCCGGTCACCTCGCCGTGAGTGGGAAGGAGCTTTGCCCTGGCCCATTCATCCCGCATCCAAGCTCCTTTCTTACCTGCTTTAGAGCCAGGATGCTGAAACAACAGGGATTGAGGGAGACACCCTGTGTGTCTTCTTGAAGGGCATGCCTGGGACCAATGAGGAAAGTTGACTGCTGCCCAACCCCTCCGTGTGGGTTCCCTACTGACACTGGGAGCACAGCAATCCCTGCTACGTACGGGTTACAAGATCCGCCCAGGGGCCAGCAAGTTTGCCCCACGGGCGAACGGTTTTTGGCCCTGGATCTCCCTAAATGCGCCGTGATCTCCACAGATTTCAATGAGACGTCCCAAGATTTTCCCCAAGATCAGGTGATCTCTGGCTAAAGAAGTGGTGTCTCTTCTTTGTCTTTTTCTGGCTGGTTGTGCGCTCAAGAGAGTCATCCTGAACGTTATCAATGGGTGCCACCTTCTCGTGCCTGGGGTGGCGCATTGCTTTTCCCTCCTGTTCCTGCCTTCCTCACTCCGTCCTTCGGGTTGAGTGTGAAAAACGCTTCAGCAGGCCTGCGCCTTCTGTCTTCAGGGCTCCCTTATTACCCCCACGTCAAAGATGTTGCGATTCCAGGGATTGACGTGGGAGACAAATTGTTGATTCCCTCCTGGTGTGCCTGGGAGTATTTCGACCACTGGAGCTATTGGACGTTGTGCACACTTCTGGAATGTGCCATCCCTAAGCACCGAAGTGGCTCAAAGCAGTCTGGGCTGGGGAGGGCCATTTCCCCACACCACCGCCCCCAGAGCCTGGGTGATTGGTCACAGATGCATCAAGTTTTGGCCACAGAAGACAAGAGCTGAGCCTGACATATCAGAAGATTTGGGTGAGATCTCGCGAGGCCGGGCTCGCTATCTCCGAGGTGTGGATGAGTTCTTCCCGGGTCTGGAGAGAAACCTCATGAGCTGAGGATGACATATCGGGATGTATGGCTAGAGGTCTCCGGACGTGTGGGTGAGATCTCACGTGATTTGGACGGATCTGGTGAAATTTCCGTGAGAACTGGCTCGATATGGGTGAGATCTAAAAGCTTGGCTTGGCGTCACATGAGATTTCCCTGCCAAATCACGGAGGTACGGTGAAGGAAAGAGGTCTATTTTCTTTCATGTCGAGGGCCTTCTGAGGCTACTGCAGAGAGCATTAAGGTATTGAGAGCTGGGAAGAGCCCCCACGGGGGCTGCCTCTATGCTCACCATCCTGCAATGGGGACCGTGGTTCCTTCTTTCCCCCTCCACTCTCCTGCTTCTCACACGTCTGGATGAGTGTGAGTCAGCATCCGCCTGGCCCACGTACCGGCCCTTCTTAACTGCTTTAGAGCCAGGATGCTGAAACAACGGGGATTTCGGTGTGAGGCACTTGGTGTCTTTCCAAGGGCCATGTCTGTGACACATGAGGAAAGTGGAATTCTCGCCACCACTTCCATGCTGTGCCTTTCCGAAGGGCATTCCTGGGACGACGTAGGAAAACAGGAATCTGCCCGACACTTCCATCCGTATCAATCGCTTCCGTGAAGAAGCGTGCACCTGGCCCATCAGTGGTTCCGATGCCTTAGAGCCAGGATGCTGAAACACCAGGGATTGAGGGGTGAGAAACTTTGTGTCTCTCTCAAGGCATTCCTGGGCCCGATTAGGAAAGGACAATTCTGCCCAGCGCTTCCATGTGGACAAATCCCTTGGAGGAATAAGCATCCAGCTGGCCCACCGATGGTTTAGATGCCGAAGGGCCAGGATGCTGACCAACATGGTTTGAGGTGGGAGACACACTGTGCCTTTCTCAAGGGCTGCCTGTGAACCATTAGGAAAGGAGAATTCCGCCCAACCCTTCCATGTGTATTCACTGTTTCCATTAGGAACACCAGCCATCCCTGCTCCAGAGGGCCTAAACGATCCAGCCAAGGACCAGGGAGTTTGCCACAGGTGCGAAGGATTTTCGGGCCTACGTCTCCAGAAATGGGCCGAGATCTCACGAGATTTGTATGAGATCTCCCCAGATTTTCCCCAAGATCATCTGATGTCTCGCTGAAGGAGAGGTACCGTTTCTTTTTCTTTTTCTGGGTGGTTTCGCCCTGAACAGAATCAGCCTTCATGTTTTGGGTGCGTGCTCACTTTTGGTGCTTAGGATGGCAAATCGCTTCCTCCTTCTCCTCCTGCTTTCCTCATTCCGTCCCTCGAGTTTCGTGTGCAGAGGTATTCACCAGGCCCGTTCATTCCGAATGCAGTCCTCCCTTATTCCCCAGTCCTCCCGCAGGACGTTGCGATACCAGGGATTTAGGTGGGAGACAGCTTCTTTCTTCCCTCACGTGGCGCCTGGGAGCAATTCTCAAAGCGCAGGTATTAGCAGTCCGGCCCACATCTGGCCTAGGCCTTCCCTAACTGCCTAAGGGGTGCAAAGCCGGCTCTGCTGGCGAGTTCTAGTTCTCCACCCTCCCCCATCTTGTGACTGGGGGATTGGTGACAGACGCATCTGCGGTTGGCCTTAGATATCAGTGGCAGGGCCACAGATCCCCCGAGGTCTGGCTGGCAATCCCAGGACGTTTGGCGGCAAAGCAAACGAGGTCTGGCTGGAAATCTCACGAGGTGGGGTTGGAAATCTCACGACGTTCGGCTGGAAATCCCAGGAGGTCGGGCTAGAAAGCTCACGAGGGTGGCCGGGAAACGCGCGACGTATGGCAGGCAAACTCACGAGGTTTGGTGGGAAAACTCATGCGCTTGGGCGGGGAACCTCACGAGGTTTGGCCGGGAAACTCACGGGGTTTGGCCGGGAAACTCACGCGGGTCGGCGGCAATTCTCAAGAGGGTTGTCGGGGAACGTCACAAGGGTTTTCGGGACATCTCCCGCGGTTTGGAGGGACATCTCCCGCGGTTTGGAGGGATAGCACCCCAGGTTTCCTGGCGTATCGGACGAGGCCCAGCGGGATACCTCACGATGTTTGGCGAGATCTCTCCCCAGGTTTGGGGGCTGTCTCGCCAGGGTTGGTGGGAGGCCTTCCCCGGTTTGGCCCGAAATCTCACCAGGTTGGCGGGATATCTCGCCATGTTTGCCTGGAAATCTCACCAGGTTTGGCGGGAAACCTCACCGGGTTGGGCGGGAAATCTCACGGGTTGGGCGGGAGATCTCACCTGATTTGGACCGAGTCTGGTGAGATTTCCATAAGATCTGGCGAGATTTCCCTGAGATCTCGCAAGAGCCGGGCTGTCACCTCAGCAGATTGATCCCCAAATCACCTGAGGTCCGGGGAAGGCAAGAGGTATAGATTCTTTCAACATTTCCGCGGTGTTGTGTGGCTAGTGCACCGAGCTTTAAGGTGTGGAGAGCCAGGGAAAGCCCCCACGGGCCTGCCTCCGTTCTCACCGTCCTGCAGTGGGCCCTTTGGCTTCTGGTTTCCCCTCCTGCTCTCCTGTGCCGGTCACCTCGCCGTGAGTGGGAAGGAGCTTTGCCCTGGCCCATTCATCCCGCATCCAAGCTCCTTTCTTACCTGCTTTAGAGCCAGGATGCTGAAACAACAGGGATTGAGGGAGACACCCTGTGTGTCTTCTTGAAGGGCATGCCTGGGACCAATGAGGAAAGTTGACTGCTGCCCAACCCCTCCGTGTGGGTTCCCTACTGACACTGGGAGCACAGCAATCCCTGCTACGTACGGGTTACAAGATCCGCCCAGGGGCCAGCAAGTTTGCCCCACGGGCGAACGGTTTTTGGCCCTGGATCTCCCTAAATGCGCCGTGATCTCCACAGATTTCAATGAGACGTCCCAAGATTTTCCCCAAGATCAGGTGATCTCTGGCTAAAGAAGTGGTGTCTCTTCTTTGTCTTTTTCTGGCTGGTTGTGCGCTCAAGAGAGTCATCCTGAACGTTATCAATGGGTGCCACCTTCTCGTGCCTGGGGTGGCGCATTGCTTTTCCCTCCTGTTCCTGCCTTCCTCACTCCGTCCTTCGGGTTGAGTGTGAAAAACGCTTCAGCAGGCCTGCGCCTTCTGTCTTCAGGGCTCCCTTATTACCCCCACGTCAAAGATGTTGCGATTCCAGGGATTGACGTGGGAGACAAATTGTTGATTCCCTCCTGGTGTGCCTGGGAGTATTTCGACCACTGGAGCTATTGGACGTTGTGCACACTTCTGGAATGTGCCATCCCTAAGCACCGAAGTGGCTCAAAGCAGTCTGGGCTGGGGAGGGCCATTTCCCCACACCACCGCCCCCAGAGCCTGGGTGATTGGTCACAGATGCATCAAGTTTTGGCCACAGAAGACAAGAGCTGAGCCTGACATATCAGAAGATTTGGGTGAGATCTCGCGAGGCCGGGCTCGCTATCTCCGAGGTGTGGATGAGTTCTTCCCGGGTCTGGAGAGAAACCTCATGAGCTGAGGATGACATATCGGGATGTATGGCTAGAGGTCTCCGGACGTGTGGGTGAGATCTCACGTGATTTGGACGGATCTGGTGAAATTTCCGTGAGAACTGGCTCGATATGGGTGAGATCTAAAAGCTTGGCTTGGCGTCACATGAGATTTCCCTGCCAAATCACGGAGGTACGGTGAAGGAAAGAGGTCTATTTTCTTTCATGTCGAGGGCCTTCTGAGGCTACTGCAGAGAGCATTAAGGTATTGAGAGCTGGGAAGAGCCCCCACGGGGGCTGCCTCTATGCTCACCATCCTGCAATGGGGACCGTGGTTCCTTCTTTCCCCCTCCACTCTCCTGCTTCTCACACGTCTGGATGAGTGTGAGTCAGCATCCGCCTGGCCCACGTACCGGCCCTTCTTAACTGCTTTAGAGCCAGGATGCTGAAACAACGGGGATTTCGGTGTGAGGCACTTGGTGTCTTTCCAAGGGCCATGTCTGTGACACATGAGGAAAGTGGAATTCTCGCCACCACTTCCATGCTGTGCCTTTCCGAAGGGCATTCCTGGGACGACGTAGGAAAACAGGAATCTGCCCGACACTTCCATCCGTATCAATCGCTTCCGTGAAGAAGCGTGCACCTGGCCCATCAGTGGTTCCGATGCCTTAGAGCCAGGATGCTGAAACACCAGGGATTGAGGGGTGAGAAACTTTGTGTCTCTCTCAAGGCATTCCTGGGCCCGATTAGGAAAGGACAATTCTGCCCAGCGCTTCCATGTGGACAAATCCCTTGGAGGAATAAGCATCCAGCTGGCCCACCGATGGTTTAGATGCCGAAGGGCCAGGATGCTGACCAACATGGTTTGAGGTGGGAGACACACTGTGCCTTTCTCAAGGGCTGCCTGTGAACCATTAGGAAAGGAGAATTCCGCCCAACCCTTCCATGTGTATTCACTGTTTCCATTAGGAACACCAGCCATCCCTGCTCCAGAGGGCCTAAACGATCCAGCCAAGGACCAGGGAGTTTGCCACAGGTGCGAAGGATTTTCGGGCCTACGTCTCCAGAAATGGGCCGAGATCTCACGAGATTTGTATGAGATCTCACCAGATTTTCCCCAAGATCATCTGATGTCTCGCTGAAGGAGAGGTACCGTTTCTTTTTCTTTTTCTGGGTGGTTTCGCCCTGAACAGAATCAGCCTTCATGTTTTGGGTGCGTGCTCACTTTTGGTGCTTAGGATGGCAAATCGCTTCCTCCTTCTCCTCCTGCTTTCCTCATTCCGTCCCTCGAGTTTCGTGTGCAGAGGTATTCACCAGGCCCGTTCATTCCGAATGCAGTCCTCCCTTATTCCCCAGTCCTCCCGCAGGACGTTGCGATACCAGGGATTTAGGTGGGAGACAGCTTCTTTCTTCCCTCACGTGGCGCCTGGGAGCAATTCTCAAAGCGCAGGTATTAGCAGTTCGGCCCACATCTGGCCTAGGCCTTCCCTAACTGCCTAAGGGGTGCAAAGCCGGCTCTGCTGGCGAGTTCTAGTTCTCCACCCTCCCCCATCTTGTGACTGGGGGATTGGTGACAGACGCATCTGCGGTTGGCCTTAGGTATCAGTGGCAGGGCCACAGATCCCCCGAGGTCTGGCTGGCAATCCCAGGACGTTTGGCGGCAAAGCAAACGAGGTCTGGCTGGAAATCTCACGAGGTGGGGTTGGAAATCTCACGACGTTCGGCTGGAAATCCCAGGAGGTCGGGCTAGAAAGCTCACGAGGGTGGCCGGGAAACGCGCGACGTATGGCAGGCAAACTCACGAGGTTTGGTGGGAAAACTCATGCGCTTGGGCGGGGAACCTCACGAGGTTTGGCCGGGAAACTCACGGGGTTTGGCCGGGAAACTCACGCGGGTCGGCGGCAATTCTCAAGAGGGTTGTCGGGGAACGTCACAAGGGTTTTCGGGACATCTCCCGCGGTTTGGAGGGACATCTCCCGCGGTTTGGAGGGATAGCACCCCAGGTTTCCTGGCGTATCGGACGAGGCCCAGCGGGATACCTCACGATGTTTGGCGAGATCTCTCCCCAGGTTTGGGGGCTGTCTCGCCAGGGTTGGTGGGAGGCCTTCCCCGGTTTGGCCCGAAATCTCACCAGGTTGGCGGGATATCTCGCCATGTTTGCCTGGAAATCTCACCAGGTTTGGCGGGAAACCTCACCGGGTTGGGCGGGAAATCTCACGGGTTGGGCGGGAGATCTCACCTGATTTGGACCGAGTCTGGTGAGATTTCCATAAGATCTGGCGAGATTTCCCTGAGATCTCGCAAGAGCCGGGCTGTCACCTCAGCAGATTGATCCCCAAATCACCTGAGGTCCGGGGAAGGCAAGAGGTATAGATTCTTTCAACATTTCCGCGGTGTTGTGTGGCTAGTGCACCGAGCTTTAAGGTGTGGAGAGCCAGGGAAAGCCCCCACGGGCCTGCCTCCGTTCTCACCGTCCTGCAGTGGGCCCTTTGGCTTCTGGTTTCCCCTCCTGCTCTCCTGTGCCGGTCACCTCGCCGTGAGTGGGAAGGAGCTTTGCCCTGGCCCATTCATCCCGCATCCAAGCTCCTTTCTTACCTGCTTTAGAGCCAGGATGCTGAAACAACAGGGATTGAGGGAGACACCCTGTGTGTCTTCTTGAAGGGCATGCCTGGGACCAATGAGGAAAGTTGACTGCTGCCCAACCCCTCCGTGTGGGTTCCCTACTGACACTGGGAGCACAGCAATCCCTGCTACGTACGGGTTACAAGATCCGCCCAGGGGCCAGCAAGTTTGCCCCACGGGCGAACGGTTTTTGGCCCTGGATCTCCCTAAATGCGCCGTGATCTCCACAGATTTCAATGAGACGTCCCAAGATTTTCCCCAAGATCAGGTGATCTCTGGCTAAAGAAGTGGTGTCTCTTCTTTGTCTTTTTCTGGCTGGTTGTGCGCTCAAGAGAGTCATCCTGAACGTTATCAATGGGTGCCACCTTCTCGTGCCTGGGGTGGCGCATTGCTTTTCCCTCCTGTTCCTGCCTTCCTCACTCCGTCCTTCGGGTTGAGTGTGAAAAACGCTTCAGCAGGCCTGCGCCTTCTGTCTTCAGGGCTCCCTTATTACCCCCACGTCAAAGATGTTGCGATTCCAGGGATTGACGTGGGAGACAAATTGTTGATTCCCTCCTGGTGTGCCTGGGAGTATTTCGACCACTGGAGCTATTGGACGTTGTGCACACTTCTGGAATGTGCCATCCCTAAGCACCGAAGTGGCTCAAAGCAGTCTGGGCTGGGGAGGGCCATTTCCCCACACCACCGCCCCCAGAGCCTGGGTGATTGGTCACAGATGCATCAAGTTTTGGCCACAGAAGACAAGAGCTGAGCCTGACATATCAGAAGATTTGGGTGAGATCTCGCGAGGCCGGGCTCGCTATCTCCGAGGTGTGGATGAGTTCTTCCCGGGTCTGGAGAGAAACCTCATGAGCTGAGGATGACATATCGGGATGTATGGCTAGAGGTCTCCGGACGTGTGGGTGAGATCTCACGTGATTTGGACGGATCTGGTGAAATTTCCGTGAGAACTGGCTCGATATGGGTGAGATCTAAAAGCTTGGCTTGGCGTCACATGAGATTTCCCTGCCAAATCACGGAGGTACGGTGAAGGAAAGAGGTCTATTTTCTTTCATGTCGAGGGCCTTCTGAGGCTACTGCAGAGAGCATTAAGGTATTGAGAGCTGGGAAGAGCCCCCACGGGGGCTGCCTCTATGCTCACCATCCTGCAATGGGGACCGTGGTTCCTTCTTTCCCCCTCCACTCTCCTGCTTCTCACACGTCTGGATGAGTGTGAGTCAGCATCCGCCTGGCCCACGTACCGGCCCTTCTTAACTGCTTTAGAGCCAGGATGCTGAAACAACGGGGATTTCGGTGTGAGGCACTTGGTGTCTTTCCAAGGGCCATGTCTGTGACACATGAGGAAAGTGGAATTCTCGCCACCACTTCCATGCTGTGCCTTTCCGAAGGGCATTCCTGGGACGACGTAGGAAAACAGGAATCTGCCCGACACTTCCATCCGTATCAATCGCTTCCGTGAAGAAGCGTGCACCTGGCCCATCAGTGGTTCCGATGCCTTAGAGCCAGGATGCTGAAACACCAGGGATTGAGGGGTGAGAAACTTTGTGTCTCTCTCAAGGCATTCCTGGGCCCGATTAGGAAAGGACAATTCTGCCCAGCGCTTCCATGTGGACAAATCCCTTGGAGGAATAAGCATCCAGCTGGCCCACCGATGGTTTAGATGCCGAAGGGCCAGGATGCTGACCAACATGGTTTGAGGTGGGAGACACACTGTGCCTTTCTCAAGGGCTGCCTGTGAACCATTAGGAAAGGAGAATTCCGCCCAACCCTTCCATGTGTATTCACTGTTTCCATTAGGAACACCAGCCATCCCTGCTCCAGAGGGCCTAAACGATCCAGCCAAGGACCAGGGAGTTTGCCACAGGTGCGAAGGATTTTCGGGCCTACGTCTCCAGAAATGGGCCGAGATCTCACGAGATTTGTATGAGATCTCACCAGATTTTCCCCAAGATCATCTGATGTCTCGCTGAAGGAGAGGTACCGTTTCTTTTTCTTTTTCTGGGTGGTTTCGCCCTGAACAGAATCAGCCTTCATGTTTTGGGTGCGTGCTCACTTTTGGTGCTTAGGATGGCAAATCGCTTCCTCCTTCTCCTCCTGCTTTCCTCATTCCGTCCCTCGAGTTTCGTGTGCAGAGGTATTCACCAGGCCCGTTCATTCCGAATGCAGTCCTCCCTTATTCCCCAGTCCTCCCGCAGGACGTTGCGATACCAGGGATTTAGGTGGGAGACAGCTTCTTTCTTCCCTCACGTGGCGCCTGGGAGCAATTCTCAAAGCGCAGGTATTAGCAGTTCGGCCCACATCTGGCCTAGGCCTTCCCTAACTGCCTAAGGGGTGCAAAGCCGGCTCTGCTGGCGAGTTCTAGTTCTCCACCCTCCCCCATCTTGTGACTGGGGGATTGGTGACAGACGCATCTGCGGTTGGCCTTAGGTATCAGTGGCAGGGCCACAGATCCCCCGAGGTCTGGCTGGCAATCCCAGGACGTTTGGCGGCAAAGCAAACGAGGTCTGGCTGGAAATCTCACGAGGTGGGGTTGGAAATCTCACGACGTTCGGCTGGAAATCCCAGGAGGTCGGGCTAGAAAGCTCACGAGGGTGGCCGGGAAACGCGCGACGTATGGCAGGCAAACTCACGAGGTTTGGTGGGAAAACTCATGCGCTTGGGCGGGGAACCTCACGAGGTTTGGCCGGGAAACTCACGGGGTTTGGCCGGGAAACTCACGCGGGTCGGCGGCAATTCTCAAGAGGGTTGTCGGGGAACGTCACAAGGGTTTTCGGGACATCTCCCGCGGTTTGGAGGGACATCTCCCGCGGTTTGGAGGGATAGCACCCCAGGTTTCCTGGCGTATCGGACGAGGCCCAGCGGGATACCTCACGATGTTTGGCGAGATCTCTCCCCAGGTTTGGGGGCTGTCTCGCCAGGGTTGGTGGGAGGCCTTCCCCGGTTTGGCCCGAAATCTCACCAGGTTGGCGGGATATCTCGCCATGTTTGCCTGGAAATCTCACCAGGTTTGGCGGGAAACCTCACCGGGTTGGGCGGGAAATCTCACGGGTTGGGCGGGAGATCTCACCTGATTTGGACCGAGTCTGGTGAGATTTCCATAAGATCTGGCGAGATTTCCCTGAGATCTCGCAAGAGCCGGGCTGTCACCTCAGCAGATTGATCCCCAAATCACCTGAGGTCCGGGGAAGGCAAGAGGTATAGATTCTTTCAACATTTCCGCGGTGTTGTGTGGCTAGTGCACCGAGCTTTAAGGTGTGGAGAGCCAGGGAAAGCCCCCACGGGCCTGCCTCCGTTCTCACCGTCCTGCAGTGGGCCCTTTGGCTTCTGGTTTCCCCTCCTGCTCTCCTGTGCCGGTCACCTCGCCGTGAGTGGGAAGGAGCTTTGCCCTGGCCCATTCATCCCGCATCCAAGCTCCTTTCTTACCTGCTTTAGAGCCAGGATGCTGAAACAACAGGGATTGAGGGAGACACCCTGTGTGTCTTCTTGAAGGGCATGCCTGGGACCAATGAGGAAAGTTGACTGCTGCCCAACCCCTCCGTGTGGGTTCCCTACTGACACTGGGAGCACAGCAATCCCTGCTACGTACGGGTTACAAGATCCGCCCAGGGGCCAGCAAGTTTGCCCCACGGGCGAACGGTTTTTGGCCCTGGATCTCCCTAAATGCGCCGTGATCTCCACAGATTTCAATGAGACGTCCCAAGATTTTCCCCAAGATCAGGTGATCTCTGGCTAAAGAAGTGGTGTCTCTTCTTTGTCTTTTTCTGGCTGGTTGTGCGCTCAAGAGAGTCATCCTGAACGTTATCAATGGGTGCCACCTTCTCGTGCCTGGGGTGGCGCATTGCTTTTCCCTCCTGTTCCTGCCTTCCTCACTCCGTCCTTCGGGTTGAGTGTGAAAAACGCTTCAGCAGGCCTGCGCCTTCTGTTTTCAGGGCTCCCTTATTACCCCCACGTCAAAGATGTTGCGATTCCAGGGATTGACGTGGGAGACAAATTGTTGATTCCCTCCTGGTGTGCCTGGGAGTATTTCGACCACTGGAGCTATTGGACGTTGTGCACACTTCTGGAATGTGCCATCCCTAAGCACCGAAGTGGCTCAAAGCAGTCTGGGCTGGGGAGGGCCATTTCCCCACACCACCGCCCCCAGAGCCTGGGTGATTGGTCACAGATGCATCAAGTTTTGGCCACAGAAGACAAGAGCTGAGCCTGACATATCAGAAGATTTGGGTGAGATCTCGCGAGGCCGGGCTCGCTATCTCCGAGGTGTGGATGAGTTCTTCCCGGGTCTGGAGAGAAACCTCATGAGCTGAGGATGACATATCGGGATGTATGGCTAGAGGTCTCCGGACGTGTGGGTGAGATCTCACGTGATTTGGACGGATCTGGTGAAATTTCCGTGAGAACTGGCTCGATATGGGTGAGATCTAAAAGCTTGGCTTGGCGTCACATGAGATTTCCCTGCCAAATCACGGAGGTACGGTGAAGGAAAGAGGTCTATTTTCTTTCATGTCGAGGGCCTTCTGAGGCTACTGCAGAGAGCATTAAGGTATTGAGAGCTGGGAAGAGCCCCCACGGGGGCTGCCTCTATGCTCACCATCCTGCAATGGGGACCGTGGTTCCTTCTTTCCCCCTCCACTCTCCTGCTTCTCACACGTCTGGATGAGTGTGAGTCAGCATCCGCCTGGCCCACGTACCGGCCCTTCTTAACTGCTTTAGAGCCAGGATGCTGAAACAACGGGGATTTCGGTGTGAGGCACTTGGTGTCTTTCCAAGGGCCATGTCTGTGACACATGAGGAAAGTGGAATTCTCGCCACCACTTCCATGCTGTGCCTTTCCGAAGGGCATTCCTGGGACGACGTAGGAAAACAGGAATCTGCCCGACACTTCCATCCGTATCAATCGCTTCCGTGAAGAAGCGTGCACCTGGCCCATCAGTGGTTCCGATGCCTTAGAGCCAGGATGCTGAAACACCAGGGATTGAGGGGTGAGAAACTTTGTGTCTCTCTCAAGGCATTCCTGGGCCCGATTAGGAAAGGACAATTCTGCCCAGCGCTTCCATGTGGACAAATCCCTTGGAGGAATAAGCATCCAGCTGGCCCACCGATGGTTTAGATGCCGAAGGGCCAGGATGCTGACCAACATGGTTTGAGGTGGGAGACACACTGTGCCTTTCTCAAGGGCTGCCTGTGAACCATTAGGAAAGGAGAATTCCGCCCAACCCTTCCATGTGTATTCACTGTTTCCATTAGGAACACCAGCCATCCCTGCTCCAGAGGGCCTAAACGATCCAGCCAAGGACCAGGGAGTTTGCCACAGGTGCGAAGGATTTTCGGGCCTACGTCTCCAGAAATGGGCCGAGATCTCACGAGATTTGTATGAGATCTCACCAGATTTTCCCCAAGATCATCTGATGTCTCGCTGAAGGAGAGGTACCGTTTCTTTTTCTTTTTCTGGGTGGTTTCGCCCTGAACAGAATCAGCCTTCATGTTTTGGGTGCGTGCTCACTTTTGGTGCTTAGGATGGCAAATCGCTTCCTCCTTCTCCTCCTGCTTTCCTCATTCCGTCCCTCGAGTTTCGTGTGCAGAGGTATTCACCAGGCCCGTTCATTCCGAATGCAGTCCTCCCTTATTCCCCAGTCCTCCCGCAGGACGTTGCGATACCAGGGATTTAGGTGGGAGACAGCTTCTTTCTTCCCTCACGTGGCGCCTGGGAGCAATTCTCAAAGCGCAGGTATTAGCAGTTCGGCCCACATCTGGCCTGGGCCTTCCCTAACTGCCTAAGGGGTGCAAAGCCGGCTCTGCTGGCGAGTTCTAGTTCTCCACCCTCCCCCATCTTGTGACTGGGGGATTGGTGACAGACGCATCTGCGGTTGGCCTTAGGTATCAGTGGCAGGGCCACAGATCCCCCGAGGTCTGGCTGGCAATCCCAGGACGTTTGGCGGCAAAGCAAACGAGGTCTGGCTGGAAATCTCACGAGGTGGGGTTGGAAATCTCACGACGTTCGGCTGGAAATCCCAGGAGGTCGGGCTAGAAAGCTCACGAGGGTGGCCGGGAAACGCGCGACGTATGGCAGGCAAACTCACGAGGTTTGGTGGGAAAACTCATGCGCTTGGGCGGGGAACCTCACGAGGTTTGGCCGGGAAACTCACGGGGTTTGGCCGGGAAACTCACGCGGGTCGGCGGCAATTCTCAAGAGGGTTGTCGGGGAACGTCACAAGGGTTTTCGGGACATCTCCCGCGGTTTGGAGGGACATCTCCCGCGGTTTGGAGGGATAGCACCCCAGGTTTCCTGGCGTATCGGACGAGGCCCAGCGGGATACCTCACGATGTTTGGCGAGATCTCTCCCCAGGTTTGGGGGCTGTCTCGCCAGGGTTGGTGGGAGGCCTTCCCCGGTTTGGCCCGAAATCTCACCAGGTTGGCGGGATATCTCGCCATGTTTGCCTGGAAATCTCACCAGGTTTGGCGGGAAACCTCACCGGGTTGGGCGGGAAATCTCACGGGTTGGGCGGGAGATCTCACCTGATTTGGACCGAGTCTGGTGAGATTTCCATAAGATCTGGCGAGATTTCCCTGAGATCTCGCAAGAGCCGGGCTGTCACCTCAGCAGATTGATCCCCAAATCACCTGAGGTCCGGGGAAGGCAAGAGGTATAGATTCTTTCAACATTTCCGCGGTGTTGTGTGGCTAGTGCACCGAGCTTTAAGGTGTGGAGAGCCAGGGAAAGCCCCCACGGGCCTGCCTCCGTTCTCACCGTCCTGCAGTGGGCCCTTTGGCTTCTGGTTTCCCCTCCTGCTCTCCTGTGCCGGTCACCTCGCCGTGAGTGGGAAGGAGCTTTGCCCTGGCCCATTCATCCCGCATCCAAGCTCCTTTCTTACCTGCTTTAGAGCCAGGATGCTGAAACAACAGGGATTGAGGGAGACACCCTGTGTGTCTTCTTGAAGGGCATGCCTGGGACCAATGAGGAAAGTTGACTGCTGCCCAACCCCTCCGTGTGGGTTCCCTACTGACACTGGGAGCACAGCAATCCCTGCTACGTACGGGTTACAAGATCCGCCCAGGGGCCAGCAAGTTTGCCCCACGGGCGAACGGTTTTTGGCCCTGGATCTCCCTAAATGCGCCGTGATCTCCACAGATTTCAATGAGACGTCCCAAGATTTTCCCCAAGATCAGGTGATCTCTGGCTAAAGAAGTGGTGTCTCTTCTTTGTCTTTTTCTGGCTGGTTGTGCGCTCAAGAGAGTCATCCTGAACGTTATCAATGGGTGCCACCTTCTCGTGCCTGGGGTGGCGCATTGCTTTTCCCTCCTGTTCCTGCCTTCCTCACTCCGTCCTTCGGGTTGAGTGTGAAAAACGCTTCAGCAGGCCTGCGCCTTCTGTCTTCAGGGCTCCCTTATTACCCCCACGTCAAAGATGTTGCGATTCCAGGGATTGACGTGGGAGACAAATTGTTGATTCCCTCCTGGTGTGCCTGGGAGTATTTCGACCACTGGAGCTATTGGACGTTGTGCACACTTCTGGAATGTGCCATCCCTAAGCACCGAAGTGGGTCAAAGCAGTCTGGGCTGGGGAGGGCCATTTCCCCACACCACCGCCCCCAGAGCCTGGGTGATTGGTCACAGATGCATCAAGTTTTGGCCACAGAAGACAAGAGCTGAGCCTGACATATCAGAAGATTTGGGTGAGATCTCGCGAGGCCGGGCTCGCTATCTCCGAGGTGTGGATGAGTTCTTCCCGGGTCTGGAGAGAAACCTCATGAGCTGAGGATGACATATCGGGATGTATGGCTAGAGGTCTCCGGACGTGTGGGTGAGATCTCACGTGATTTGGACGGATCTGGTGAAATTTCCGTGAGAACTGGCTCGATATGGGTGAGATCTAAAAGCTTGGCTTGGCGTCACATGAGATTTCCCTGCCAAATCACGGAGGTACGGTGAAGGAAAGAGGTCTATTTTCTTTCATGTCGAGGGCCTTCTGAGGCTACTGCAGAGAGCATTAAGGTATTGAGAGCTGGGAAGAGCCCCCACGGGGGCTGCCTCTATGCTCACCATCCTGCAATGGGGACCGTGGTTCCTTCTTTCCCCCTCCACTCTCCTGCTTCTCACACGTCTGGATGAGTGTGAGTCAGCATCCGCCTGGCCCACGTACCGGCCCTTCTTAACTGCTTTAGAGCCAGGATGCTGAAACAACGGGGATTTCGGTGTGAGGCACTTGGTGTCTTTCCAAGGGCCATGTCTGTGACACATGAGGAAAGTGGAATTCTCGCCACCACTTCCATGCTGTGCCTTTCCGAAGGGCATTCCTGGGACGACGTAGGAAAACAGGAATCTGCCCGACACTTCCATCCGTATCAATCGCTTCCGTGAAGAAGCGTGCACCTGGCCCATCAGTGGTTCCGATGCCTTAGAGCCAGGATGCTGAAACACCAGGGATTGAGGGGTGAGAAACTTTGTGTCTCTCTCAAGGCATTCCTGGGCCCGATTAGGAAAGGACAATTCTGCCCAGCGCTTCCATGTGGACAAATCCCTTGGAGGAATAAGCATCCAGCTGGCCCACCGATGGTTTAGATGCCGAAGGGCCAGGATGCTGACCAACATGGTTTGAGGTGGGAGACACACTGTGCCTTTCTCAAGGGCTGCCTGTGAACCATTAGGAAAGGAGAATTCCGCCCAACCCTTCCATGTGTATTCACTGTTTCCATTAGGAACACCAGCCATCCCTGCTCCAGAGGGCCTAAACGATCCAGCCAAGGACCAGGGAGTTTGCCACAGGTGCGAAGGATTTTCGGGCCTACGTCTCCAGAAATGGGCCGAGATCTCACGAGATTTGTATGAGATCTCACCAGATTTTCCCCAAGATCATCTGATGTCTCGCTGAAGGAGAGGTACCGTTTCTTTTTCTTTTTCTGGGTGGTTTCGCCCTGAACAGAATCAGCCTTCATGTTTTGGGTGCGTGCTCACTTTTGGTGCTTAGGATGGCAAATCGCTTCCTCCTTCTCCTCCTGCTTTCCTCATTCCGTCCCTCGAGTTTCGTGTGCAGAGGTATTCACCAGGCCCGTTCATTCCGAATGCAGTCCTCCCTTATTCCCCAGTCCTCCCGCAGGACGTTGCGATACCAGGGATTTAGGTGGGAGACAGCTTCTTTCTTCCCTCACGTGGCGCCTGGGAGCAATTCTCAAAGCGCAGGTATTAGCAGTTCGGCCCACATCTGGCCTGGGCCTTCCCTAACTGCCTAAGGGGTGCAAAGCCGGCTCTGCTGGCGAGTTCTAGTTCTCCACCCTCCCCCATCTTGTGACTGGGGGATTGGTGACAGACGCATCTGCGGTTGGCCTTAGGTATCAGTGGCAGGGCCACAGATCCCCCGAGGTCTGGCTGGCAATCCCAGGACGTTTGGCGGCAAAGCAAACGAGGTCTGGCTGGAAATCTCACGAGGTGGGGTTGGAAATCTCACGACGTTCGGCTGGAAATCCCAGGAGGTCGGGCTAGAAAGCTCACGAGGGTGGCCGGGAAACGCGCGACGTATGGCAGGCAAACTCACGAGGTTTGGTGGGAAAACTCATGCGCTTGGGCGGGGAACCTCACGAGGTTTGGCCGGGAAACTCACGGGGTTTGGCCGGGAAACTCACGCGGGTCGGCGGCAATTCTCAAGAGGGTTGTCGGGGAACGTCACAAGGGTTTTCGGGACATCTCCCGCGGTTTGGAGGGACATCTCCCGCGGTTTGGAGGGATAGCACCCCAGGTTTCCTGGCGTATCGGACGAGGCCCAGCGGGATACCTCACGATGTTTGGCGAGATCTCTCCCCAGGTTTGGGGGCTGTCTCGCCAGGGTTGGTGGGAGGCCTTCCCCGGTTTGGCCCGAAATCTCACCAGGTTGGCGGGATATCTCGCCATGTTTGCCTGGAAATCTCACCAGGTTTGGCGGGAAACCTCACCGGGTTGGGCGGGAAATCTCACGGGTTGGGCGGGAGATCTCACCTGATTTGGACCGAGTCTGGTGAGATTTCCATAAGATCTGGCGAGATTTCCCTGAGATCTCGCAAGAGCCGGGCTGTCACCTCAGCAGATTGATCCCCAAATCACCTGAGGTCCGGGGAAGGCAAGAGGTATAGATTCTTTCAACATTTCCGCGGTGTTGTGTGGCTAGTGCACCGAGCTTTAAGGTGTGGAGAGCCAGGGAAAGCCCCCACGGGCCTGCCTCCGTTCTCACCGTCCTGCAGTGGGCCCTTTGGCTTCTGGTTTCCCCTCCTGCTCTCCTGTGCCGGTCACCTCGCCGTGAGTGGGAAGGAGCTTTGCCCTGGCCCATTCATCCCGCATCCAAGCTCCTTTCTTACCTGCTTTAGAGCCAGGATGCTGAAACAACAGGGATTGAGGGAGACACCCTGTGTGTCTTCTTGAAGGGCATGCCTGGGACCAATGAGGAAAGTTGACTGCTGCCCAACCCCTCCGTGTGGGTTCCCTACTGACACTGGGAGCACAGCAATCCCTGCTACGTACGGGTTACAAGATCCGCCCAGGGGCCAGCAAGTTTGCCCCACGGGCGAACGGTTTTTGGCCCTGGATCTCCCTAAATGCGCCGTGATCTCCACAGATTTCAATGAGACGTCCCAAGATTTTCCCCAAGATCAGGTGATCTCTGGCTAAAGAAGTGGTGTCTCTTCTTTGTCTTTTTCTGGCTGGTTGTGCGCTCAAGAGAGTCATCCTGAACGTTATCAATGGGTGCCACCTTCTCGTGCCTGGGGTGGCGCATTGCTTTTCCCTCCTGTTCCTGCCTTCCTCACTCCGTCCTTCGGGTTGAGTGTGAAAAACGCTTCAGCAGGCCTGCGCCTTCTGTCTTCAGGGCTCCCTTATTACCCCCACGTCAAAGATGTTGCGATTCCAGGGATTGACGTGGGAGACAAATTGTTGATTCCCTCCTGGTGTGCCTGGGAGTATTTCGACCACTGGAGCTATTGGACGTTGTGCACACTTCTGGAATGTGCCATCCCTAAGCACCGAAGTGGGTCAAAGCAGTCTGGGCTGGGGAGGGCCATTTCCCCACACCACCGCCCCCAGAGCCTGGGTGATTGGTCACAGATGCATCAAGTTTTGGCCACAGAAGACAAGAGCTGAGCCTGACATATCAGAAGATTTGGGTGAGATCTCGCGAGGCCGGGCTCGCTATCTCCGAGGTGTGGATGAGTTCTTCCCGGGTCTGGAGAGAAACCTCATGAGCTGAGGATGACATATCGGGATGTATGGCTAGAGGTCTCCGGACGTGTGGGTGAGATCTCACGTGATTTGGACGGATCTGGTGAAATTTCCGTGAGAACTGGCTCGATATGGGTGAGATCTAAAAGCTTGGCTTGGCGTCACATGAGATTTCCCTGCCAAATCACGGAGGTACGGTGAAGGAAAGAGGTCTATTTTCTTTCATGTCGAG